>NW_025110273.1:301155-405748 GCF_011392965.1 Frieseomelitta varia | reverse complement strand
TTAGTAAATTTAACGTAACTTGCTTCAGTCCAGTTTTCAGTCTGAACAAACGCAAAATTTCAGCCGTGGTTATTGAAATTAAATCACAGCCGTTAAACGACAGTCTGTTTTGCCGATATTCAGAAAACCATTTAATACCCTTCGCAATAGCCATTGTCGCGCTCTGCGAGATCTAATTCCGCAACGAGACACGTTAGTCCAAGGAATCTTGGTTTTGTTCAATTATCGATTACAAGACATCCGGTGGAGTGCGGTTGAAGAAAAACGAAGTAGCGGGCAGTGATAATTTTTCTTTTTTTTTTTTTTTTAACGCCGGTTACTTTACCTTCTAGACGTATCGGGACGACCTGTTTTCTCGGTGATTTGAATGCCGGCACGTACCATACCTTTCTGGCCGCGCCGCCGCTCTGCGCCGTGACAAGAGTGAAGCCTGATCGCTCGTCACGAGCAATTCCTGCCTATAAAAGTTGATTGTTTCTTGTTAACGTTGCGAATAATTGAAAAACGTTCGCCGTCGCGTTCGAGAAAATATATATATATATATATATATACACCGCGAACTTTGAGAGCTCGAGGATATTAGCAAGTTGCTATTGTAAAATCGAATTTCTCAGCGAAGATGAACGTATTAGACGTTACACATCTCACGCTCGAGGATTTCATTAAATTAAAAATATGAATTTCATGGAGCGTGAACGTACGAACTTTGGAGAAATTTTTATTTGAGGCTCTCTCAGTCGGCTAAAAACTGAAAGCAAGTTCCAAACGTTGCGTGAAATGTCATCGAAAGAAAGTCGATGTTATCAGCCCAGTTAGTACATCGTTCGTTCCTCCTCTGCTCGTAATGTAGCGTAAGGTGGTGGTGTTTGGAAAAGGACCCCGACCATCGGCAGATGTTCCATTCACCCTGCTGCCCGCTACGTAGGCCCCCTCGCAGGGCTATACAAAGTTACGGGTACATAACGGCGTCGTCACATACGAAGGAATCGATAGTATCGAAGAGAGCAGCTGCGTTTTTCTCTCGATCGTCCTTCAAGAAGCTTTTTTTTTCTCCTTTCTACGGGGATTCACCGAGATTTTTGTCTAACCGAGTTCTTTCAAAGAAACACCGTTTCCTCCCTCCGCCCTGCCGGTTGTAATTCAATATTCACAAGCTTTAATTTCGCTCTGGCTTTAGATTTTTATTTTACACGCGATACCTCGTTTCCAACGAATCAAGTGAAATTTTCTTCTTCAATTCGAGTTAGAGAAAGAATTGAAAATGGAACATTGTGACGGAGCTAAGCCGGAGATTAAGTTTAAAAAAGGGAAGAAAAAGCGAAGGAGACTGGTTGGCTGAATTTCTTGCGAAAGAGGGGCGACTCTGCGGAGCATCGTAGATCGGGAACCCCCTAAAAACAATATGGACGACTAACGAACGGCCATAAATTGCGCAATAGGAACAGGGTACGAGCCATTTAGGCGAATATCTGTAATGCCCATTACAATACAATGGGCCCCAGGCCCGCTGTCTCTTTCCCTTTTTCATCGGTTGGCTCCGCTCTATTCCCAAAAAACAATGGCGACTGGTGCTTCCTCGTCTCGCCGCACTGCCCTCGAACGCGTGTCGTTCGATCGGGGCTGCCGAAACGGGACCCAGAGGGCCCCGAGGCTACAATGAGAGGAGTCAAAACAAAAGCCAGATATACGGCCTCGAGACTCGAAGCCCGGCATACCTGGCCCGTGAATCTTTTTCGTGGTGCCACGACATTCTCTTTTGTCGAGGGTCAACTTCCCGGCTTTTTTAAACAGTCTTTTATTTTATTTTATTTTATTTCATTTTATTTTATTTTATTTTATTTTTTCTCTTTCTTAAGCATTCTGAACAATGAAAATCTTCGATTTTATCCGCCGTTCCTCGCGTCTTGTCTCCTCTCGTTACATTCGTTGCACATGATGGTATCATTACCGTGAACGTAAATTTCTTTCCACGTTCGCAGCAAATGGCGAAGAAAACGTGAACGTTTGCAATGAGTGTTCGTCTCTGTTTCATCGTGTGATAAACAGACGGACGAAAGTACTTCCGTGTGGGATGATTGCGTCGTAAAACGTAGGATCCAACGCATGCTGAAAACCTGAATTTGTCGGCAGAATCAGTTTCGAGATCCCGTGTCGTTTTTTTTTCTTTTTTTTTTTTTTTCTTTTAGAGGAGAAGCACTCGCGACACGAGCATTGCACGCACTTTCTTTTTTAACGAAAATCGGGACAATCCTGCGAAATTTATTCACCAGAAAGAAAAGAGAAAGAAAGAGATCGTTATTCGCAAAGAGATCGTATCTCTTTGTTTGCTTAAAGTAAAGTATCGGCGGAAGAGAGGAAATGTACGATTATGGTAGTTCTCTTTGGGAACGTACGGATGCAAGGAGCAAGTGAAACTCACGTGTTCTGAGGGCGTCGTAACTTCCATCGAGAACCGATGACACTTTCAGGGGACCATTTGCAGTGTGTGTGTTTCAAGCCAGGCGATCGAGATCGCGTTTAAATATACTCCACTCTCCGTTCTTCTTCCCGTTCCACGTCTTTCACTTCGATCTTTCCGCGTGCATTCAGCAGCGTGGCTTGCAGAGGATGATGAGGTAGGACAAGTGGTCGACAATGGCGCGGGGAAAATAGAAGGTCCTCTTCCGTGGTCTCTTTGGACCAGGCATCCGAGGCATACGTCCGTGTAACTTAAGTATTGAGTGTCGAAGCAGGTATATCGAATATCGGGGATACATCTACACGAGTCGCGAGCAGAATGCCATGGACGCGTATTTTCTGTCGTGAAGACCGTCTTCTCGAGAGCTCGTGAAACTTCTTTCATCTAGCACATACGCTACAAGGGTGATTCGCGTAACTTTCACGCTTGAAATAACTTTTAAACTTATGCGTCTAACGAAAAATTGTTTAATACAATTGGTTCACCAAAAATTATCCTCTATACAAATCTAGTTGAGCTTTTTAATCGAAAGAATCGTGTATTGACTTGTCAAATACAACGTGTCTTGATTCAAAAGATTCGATCGTAATTTTCCAATTTTTCCAAAATAATGTTCATTTCGAACGTTCAGCGATATTCTAGTACGCAAATCAATTTAATATTCCCAAGAGGGGCGAAGCTACGTAATATAACGTGAATCATAGTCGGCGACGTTTAAAAAATGAAAGCGAATTTATTTCGCGAAAATGTCGACGCAGTGTCGCAGCATGACGCCGAGGAATAACAGAAAGTTCGTTCTGATGTAGTTCAGCGAACAATAAATTTTACGGATGCGAGTCCGTTCTTGGGCTGTTTCATTTGTCACTTGTCAGAGAAACGCACCGAAACATCAAGATGCAATGTCGAAGAACGCGAATCGATCGTGTTAACAACCGTTCGAAAAGATTTTTGCCACGTGCACCATAAAATTGTATAAAAGAATAGAAGAGCAAACGCGATCGTCGATCGACTGCGTGATAAATTCCGAAGAACAAAATTTGCACTTCTCGATAAGAATAGACCTTACCTGTATTTGATGGTTTCGTGGATCAGTCAAGGCCGCGCAAGAAGAAACGAAAAAAAAAAAAAAAAATGAAATTATCTGTGAATTTTACAACTACGCTCGATAAAGTAAACCGACGATACTTAGTGGCAATACGTAATAATGGAAAAGGCAAATTTATGTGCGTGTACGGCACGCCGGGATACACAATGGGAATTCTACAGCAATTGTACGCCATTGCAGTGTTTGGCCACTCGAAAGGAAAGTCAGCACATGTAGCACGTGCATCGAAGATAGCGTTCGTGAACTGGTGAACGCTCCTGTTGAGCTGTAACAGTTCCTCGACGAGCAAATGCTACACGCGTTTCCTCCACGCCCCGTTCGCGCTGTCTCCCCTATGGATCGCTCGATCGAGTTCCATCCAGCTTCGTGTTATCGCAAAGATAGGCTTTGCTAAAAGCGAGCTACGTAGCTGAAATCTTCTTTTCCATATAAATTGAATACGAACCTTAAAAAGAATTTTTACCTTCTTCTGATCGGATTATCTTTTCGTCTCGCGATCCAGTACAGATACTTTGCGACTTCCTCTCTTTCGCGAACGTGAAATTCCGATCCGTGCGAATAACCTGCAGGAAATTGCCCAGCGATCATCGAGGACTGCCAAGTTCCGGCGAGTTGGGCCATATTTGACCGAGGAGGCAACATTCTCTAACCGGGTTCTGAATGTTGTTGCGTCGATCCGCAAGTGATCTCACAAATGAATTCTCCTGTTTGCTCGTTGTCTTTTCGTTTCAAAACTGGCGCGCGATCGTCTTGCTTAATCGCGAACTAACGGTGCTATCCATCATGCCCGGTAATTTCTCTTCTGTGCGTTAGAAATATGCGGTAGGTACGTACGTGCTTGGTTGCCTTCGGGAGGCAACCAAGTTGCTACTATTGCGCTCAAAACGACATGGAGAACGATGGTCTGGGATGAGTAACAGGATGAGTAACAGGCAAAAAGCACGGTGGCGCACGTGCAATCGGCGATCGTTCGATAGCATCCTTCAGCCAGCGCATTCACACTGGTATTTACGCGCGTCTATGCGCTACAACATTTATCATGCGCCGGTGACTATTGAACTCTTCATTCAGGACTTTCATTCATTGTTAGTCCGAGATTCGTATTTGCTCGGGCTGCGTTATCGCGCATTGTTACGCGATACACATTGCTCTTCTCTCTAAGTATCTCTACTAGACAGAAAAGTTTGTCTGTGGCTATTATAGACGAATTCTACACATTTCGATTTGATGTAAAGAACCTGCCGCAAAATTAATCTCGACCTTGAATTTCGAGGTTAACATTTTTTTTTTATTTTTGCATTGTATTCTACTTATCACGAAGGTTAAACTTCTCCGAGGAACCGTTATAGTTTTCTTGAAAAATGACAAAAGAAGTTAACACTGCGGACACGTGAGTTCTAACAGCGACTTTATGATTCTGGACACGTGGATGTCTATTTTACTTAATTTTCGTAGTAGGTTTCATTAACATTTCATTTATCATAGTTGCAGCATCAGCGTGAGTCCAAATAATCAAATGATAATACTAATTACTTACGTTATTCGAAATATAAACGTTACGTAATATAGACAACCACATGTCCAGAACCATAAAGTCGCTGTTAGAACGCACTCGTTAAACGATTAGAAAACTTTCTTGCCATTTGACAAGAGAACTCTTAGGTTGCGATCTATGGTTCCTTGGAAAAGTTTTACTTTCGTGATTACAAGAATACAATGGAAGAGAAACAAAAATTTTTTTTTGACCTTCAAAATTCAAAGTCAGAAATTCAAAGTTTTGCGACAGGTTCTTTACACGTATTTCCATCAAATCGAAGGTGTAGAAGTGAGCAAACTTTTCTTTCCATCCTGTACATTGTACAAATGCAGTTCATTGATTCGCTGCTTGAGAACATTTCTGTTCACAACTCGTCGAATTAAATGTTTAAAGTGCAAAGTTTCGTTGCAAGAAACTCGTTCCAAAGCTGATCAAAATAGCAAGATGGCAGTGGGTATTCTTCGCTTGACGAAACAACATGTTGGACAAAGAGGTACAGGAATGTTGACCATCGTTGACCATGGTTAGGCCAGGACACTCAGGGGAAAGTCCTGTGTGCGGTTTCTCGAAGAGTGAGAGGACGCCTATGAGAATTATTGGTCCTAGAAGAATCCCGTGAAAGGTCGAGCGGCGTCCTCCTGTCGAAATTCCACGGTGGTCGGGTTTATCCAGCAGGGATTATCCACCCGCTGCGAGCACGACGACAAGAGAGGGTTTGTTGCCGGGTATCGGCTCAGTGGGCGGTATTTCTAGCGCAGTGACTCGTGCGTTTCTGCAGCCGAGGCTCTTTCTCCGTAAGCATACGCTTACGTATATTATAAATACATAAATATACACACAATTGCTCGACGAACACACGTGCATGCGTGTGTGCACATGTATACGTACACGGCGTGTTCAAAAAGTTCCAAGACTGACGAAGTAATAAAAAATTGAATCGCGTTGATTAAGGGGTTTTTATTTCTTAGATTTCTCACGCATACATCCTTACTCTAGCCTGGTACTACATTTACAGAGTGCTTTGAATTTCTCTTGCGTTGCCGTTCTCTTTAATTGCCTCCTATGTCGCATCTATCTCCTCACAGTGGGTCCCTTTCGTTGGTAATTTAATTTTTAATAAGAAATAAAAAGGAGTTAGTAGGTGTCAGTTCTGGCGAGTACGGTGGGTGGTTAATAACAGTTACGTCTTTTTCGCCGAAGAGTCTGTGACGATGTTTGACAAATGTGAATGTGCGTTGTTGTGGAAGTAAAGTTCTATCCGTTACTCGATAGTAGGACATTGTATCTGAGGACAGATTCAACATTCGTCGCGGTGTAGCTTATCAAAAATCGTTCTTCTCTTTTGTCGTTTTCAAGTGACTGACGATCTTCTTTGAGAAATTACAGCACGACTTAGACGATCATGTGTTTTTCACATCATTCCACTTTTAAAGCAAATTCTAATTGCAGTTCACACTTCTAATCGCGACAGTGAATAAAATCAAACAATTTATAACTACGCAGTACTAAAGAACAAATGAATATTGCTAAACGAAACAATTCTAGCACTAAGATTTAGGGTTTAGATGATCATAGCGCTGTAGTTTTATAGATGGAGCTACTGGAATGTCCATAAAAAAAAAATCAGTCTTGGAACTTTTTGAACGTACCGTGTATACACATAGATATACGTACAGATATGTTTCTACACACATAATATACGCAAACGACCGTGCACGCGCGGCACACGCAGGACCTGAATTCACGTAATTGTGATTAATGGACCCGCTAATGCGAGCTAGCCGGCTCGAGTCGTTGCGCCGGCAACGACGACGAACGATTTCCAAGTCGCGTCGACGTGATTCCGAAATAATCGCACGGAAGCAATAAAGAGGCAAGCAAGCGGCTTGTTTGGCAAGCGACGTTCGAGAGAAAACATATTAGACGCGTTATTGCGGTATGGTAAATTATTTACACCCTGTTTCATGGAGTGTGCGATTTGCCGTATGCATGTACGCACAGGGTGGAAAGAAAAGTTTGCCCATGAATTCCACATCTTCGATTTGATGGAAATGCATAAATGATGGAAATATATAAAAAACCTGTCGCAAAATTGATCTTCACCTTAAAACTGAAGGCGCAATCTAATGAAAAATGGCAGAATAGTTCCTCAATCATTTAACATTGCGGACGCCTGCGTTCTAACAGCGACTTTATGGTTCTGGATCAACATTATTTCGAATAATGTTAACAGTTAGTTGTATCACTTGATTACTTAGACTCACACTGAATCACACTTAGACTACAAATATGATAAATCAAATGTTAGTGAAATTTACGTAAAATAGACATTCACGCGTCCAGAATCATAAAGTCGCTGTTAGAACTCACGTATCCGTAGTGTTAACTTTTCTTGTCATTTTTCAAGGAAACTATGATGGTTCCTCAAAAAAGTTTAACCTTCGTGATAAGTAGAACACAATGCAAAAATAAAAAAAAAATTTTTAACCTTGAAAGGTTCACATCTGTTTGCCAATTTATTATACATTGTACAGATTCTTTACGTGTATCTTCAACGAATCGAAGGAGTAGAATTCGTCTATGATAGCCACAGACAAACTTTTCTTTCCACCCTGTACGTCGTACGATAGGGTCGAAACGCATGTTCGTTGGAAGAGTGACGCTTGGAAAAATCGGATCCCGGAGGGATCGCGATTAACTTTTCGTTCAGTTGCATCTCACGACGAGACGCGAGCGAGTGCTCGAACCGTCCTTTCCACACTTCGCGATCGCGCTGTCAAGATCGTCGCCGGTGCTGGTCGAGTATCGTCTCCCACACACCGGCTACGAAATTTACGTGTCTACCGACTCTGTCGGCGCAACCGATTGACGCGTCCGATAAATCTGAAAGACGATTTGTTTTCCTGTCAGTGACACGGCGAAACCCACGTGGTAGGCGTTTGAATTGTCGAGATCCATCCTTTTCTCTTTTTTTTTTTTTTTTTTTACCCGATAAACGTCTCGTTCCTTCGTGTCCCGAATCCACCGTTTTGACATTGAAACTACCAAAAGTGGTCAAAATGACTAGTTAATAACTTGTCATAGAAATTTTACAAATTCTTCACAATGCACTTTAAGAGGCCTGAATGATTTTTAGTGAAATATATTTTACTAAAAATAAATTTCTTCCTGCTCCTTGCACCTTGATTTCTCTACTGCAAATTTTACACTTTGGTTGCCGGTTCTAACGTTGTAGAAGACTTTACGAGAGATGATCACTTTGTAAAATTACATAGGCTCTACTTTCAATTTCTTTCCCCCTCCCAACTCGAATAATTTCGAAATTCTCTCTAATTAGATATCAAATCAAGCGGTATCGACATTTTCGTCGAAATGATACTTCGCCGGGTGGGGAATTCCGCTTCTCACTGAGGTGGTAACACACGTCCGTAGGATATCGGCGTGGGAGTATATCCTGAGTACGGTACATCGAAGCTTAGGCACGTCCGACTCACGGAGAACAAAATCGCTGGCCGAGCACTTCGTAATCTTCCGTATATTCTGCGTTTGCACGCGGAGAGGATGAGAGCGAGGCAATCGCAATCGCATCGGACAAGACACACGATGCTCATTTGCATCGCGATGGAGACAATTTCGTAGCGAGTGTTGGGTTACGTTGGTGGATTGCAAGAGGACGCTGTCCTTCCAAATCACATGTGTCATAACAGGACACCGCAGTTCGAACGCGTATAACAGAACTTCTTCCCCGTAATTTAACAAGGTTTAACACGTTAGATCGAGAATCGAGTGAGCTTCCTGCTCTGAATTCTCTGAAGCATCAGATTAACAGTACATGCGCTTATAATTAATCTACTCGCCTTTATACTACAATTGAGATTCTTTTCTAATTTTTAATTTTTAGTCTAAAGGTTTTAGCAACTGCGACAGTAATCATTTGTCATTGAATAAATTCGAGCAACAGAATAATCTGAGATGCTGTAGTGTAGAATTATCAAGCTGACATGTGTCAAATAAGAAGAACCGAAATAATTATTTGTTTAGAATACTTTTCTAGTCGCCTAGGTTCGATTTGGTTTTCACTCTGTTTTCTAAAGTTTTTATGTCATACAAGCATATCTGTGATGTTTTTAGATACATTTGTAAATTAATTAATTTTTACAAAATTTTTGTAAATTATTTGTAAAATCCTACGTAACTGACCGAAGAAAAGCGTCACCCAGACCTCTTGCGATGGAATGCCACGCATTTTGAGAATTTTTTTGTCCCAAAATTGCAATATTTTCTCAGTTTTAAGTATATTTAAGTATAACCAGACAAAATTGCATATAATAATAAATTTATTACTTCTCGGTAATTTCTATCCAGTGATATCGTACCGACGAATTTAAAAGGAAAGCGACGAATTATTGTATACGGTTTGGTCACTCGTTATGGTCCGCAATCAGTTGCCAGCGCCGGTCTCTCGCATCGTTGTTCTTTCCTCTTCATTTATCAACTGATCTCGTGTGCGTAAGAATAACGAACAGTGAGATCCCAGTGAAAACGCGGTTTTCATTGAATAAATGATTCGGGTCATCGATAATAAACTGGCACTGGATTAGCTTTCCTGAGGCTGAGGCGCACCAGCGTTGAAATTCACTGTGGTTACTCGCAGCCGCGTCTCGGTGCTCTGATTTGTTAGAAGTGAGATCGCCGGGGTCGGCAGCGAGTCTTAATGGGTCATCATTTATCGGGTTCCATATTTCGCGTTGCTTTGGCCGTCGACGGTCATCGTTAATTTATCGGAGGTGAGGTAACGAAGCACCTGTGCGCTCGGATTATAAACGTATCTCGACTTGTATACGCGAAACTTACGCACATAGCCGTATCATCGTTGTGAATAAGGATAAACAGCGTCTCAGCCATGATTATTTTTTTCCACAACTTTTTTATTCGACGATAACGTTTTTTGTTTTTTTTTTTTTTTTCGTAGCGTAGTGAAAATATCGGATTATTTTCAGTTACCGTGGCAAGAAAGTTTGGCTGCACGGTATAATTTGTAGAAATCGTCATGATGATAGATTTTCATCTAAATTCGTTTGATTTACGACCGTTTGTAAAACACTTGTTATTAATTCAACATTGAATAATTCGGCTGGAGGAAAAACGAAAAAATACGCGCGCGTGTGTGTGTGTTGTCGCGTGACGCGGCAACGTTTGCAAAGTCATCATGTCGATTAACCGTGGAATAATTTTCAGAAATTACTGGATAACGGGTTAATGATTTATCGTCACTTTGCGCCGTTATTACACATTTTCAATTTGGTCGTTCATCTGCCGTGTCAACCATGCTATCATAAATCAGTTGACGTTACTTTAAACCAATTTGCCAACATCGTACGTTTCATTAATACCTTTATCAAACTTAATGCTAACGGGAGTAGATTAGAGTGAAATGTAAATTTATCAATAAAAAAAAAAAGAAACCATTTGATAATATAAAATTTCGAAATTGTTCTTTCTTTTTTTTAATCTACTCATTCGCTGACACGCACAGTCAAGTGTTCGAACGATGAATGAAATTTCTTTAGATGACTGAAGAACACCGTGCATGTATAGCCTTGGCAGATTTTCTTGTCAGGCTCGTTCATTCATGCAGCCCGCAGTGAATCAACTGGGTTGAATAGTATCGATGACGCAAAGGTTCGAATGTTCGTCCATTCGCGAGGCGAATCTCGTTTCACCGTGGAACGCGAGGTGTTCGTTCGTTCGTTCGGCTAGTTGCGAGAACTAGTCTGAGAAACTTTTCTCATTTCGTATCGCGTGTCTGTTCCGGGAACGCTTACTAATTGCGATACCGAGCGACATCCGCGCGGCTTCCAACGCTCGAAAACTCGATTCCCCTCCCTTTCTCTCTTTCTCACTCGTTATTACCTCGCGTCGGCGTAAATTTCCGATGCTCGTTTAGCAACATAGTTCTAGAACACTCGCGTTTAACATTTTGCAGACGTTACACTTCTTCCGTAATTCGACGTCTTTCCAGTGGCGGCGATCGCGAATAAAATTTGGAACTTCGAAATTTATAATATATAATTACATGTATAATTATAATATTTTGAATTTCGAAATTTATAATATTTAAAATATTGTGAACTTCGAAATTTATGATATTCTATAAATTTATAATATTTTATAATATTTATAATATTTTCAACTTTGAAATTTATGATATTCTATAAATTTATAATATTTTATAGTATTTATAATATTTTGAACTTTGAAATTTATGATATTCTATAAATTTATAATATTTTATAATATTTATAATATTTTGAACTTCGAAATTTATAATATTCTATAAATTTATAATATTTTATAACATTTATAATATTTTGAACTTCGAAATTTATAATATTCTGTAATTTATAATATTTTATAATATTTATAATATTTTGAACTTCGAAATTTATAATATTTTATAATATTTATAATATTTTCAACTTCGAAATTTATAATATAATATAATGCATAATAGCTTGGGTCATTTTGGGGCATTTATTTGAAGAACTCGAATAAACTTCACATCTGATAGGAAAATTGGAGAGCAATAGCCAATCCAGTTTGTGTGTCTGAAAGATCTTGATATTCCGAAGCAGCTGCAAATGTTGGGTCGCGAGTAGTAAAAGTAAACCTTCCACTCAGAGGGTGATATCTCCCGCCTGAAGGACTCTTTCAGGACGAAGGATCGTTCACACCGTCGTCGTCGCGATACCGACGGAGGAAAATCGGCCGGTAAATCAAGCCGGTATCGCTGTGTTGATACGCGCGCACGTTGCAACCGATTACGTAATCCGCGAGGTCGTGACTCGCACTACCCACCTCCATTAATGTACACATTCTACTAGGTGTACTTGCTGAAACGTGTACTGCAAATATGTGCATAAATTTAAATCGAATCTGCCAAACGATTCGAATGTTGACTTTCGTGTATAAAACACGTACTTTAATATTCTTCGAGTAACGCGAACTTGAACTGATGTTGCATTCGTGTCAAAACGATATTCGAATGGTTATCGGTCGCTAGTGACGATCTGACTCATCGATCAATTTTCATACAAAATGTATACCTCAATACGTGTGAAAATACTTTAATATTTATAAGTTGTATAGATATAAACGTATAAATAATATTTATAATAATATAAATAATATTTATAAATATATATATATATATATAAATATTATAGGTTGTACAGATATAAAATACTAATTATTTATAAGTTGTGTAGATATATTTTATTTTTGTCAAAGTGATGTCCGAATAATTATCGTTAAACAAAGAACGATCTAATTCGTGGCCAGGAAGACGAACGGAAAGCGGCATTATGCTTTGGTGTATAATTTTGGTTCCTAGAATAGCATTAAGAGCAGGCTTGCTTCGCTTCTGATTTATACGTAGGTGGTTCGGGTCGAGTTGGCGAGCCTCGGAAAGCCAAGACTTGCCGTAGCGAGGAATCGTCGCCCACGCTGATTGGCAGTACATCCCTCCTTGTCGAAGTTGGCTCTTCAAGAGGAAACAGAATACACGCGAAAGAGAGGAATGCATGGCTTCTCTTTGCCTCGTTCTTCGAGAGAACTCGAGATAACATACGCTGCCGCGGCATTGACATCGCCATTACTTCCACAATGCAACGACACACGAGATTGAATTCTAGATTTCAATTAGCTACGTCCTATTGGCGAGGAATACCTCTCGAAGCGTTTCACGGTTACCTGGAAAACCTAATGCGATAAGAATGTCTCCGCCGTATTGGCGATTCAAAGGCAATAAAATAACGCGACCGCTGAAAAGATCTCGTTATTTCGGCTAGGAGACGAATTCTAATAGGTCGATTTCGAATATTTCACTTTGAACTTTCTTTTCTATTTATTTCGAGTTACGATAGTTTTAGTTACACTCGTAATGTGAATTATTAGGTTTCGATTTAAAAGAAAGAGCTGGAATTTTCAATTTTCAACTCTTCAAACTCTTCAAAATCAATAAATACAAGTTAATTGTAATACTTGCATCTGACATGAACGTTCAACACGTTTACCGAAGACTGAGAAGAAAATCGTAGAGCGAAGAGTTAGTAAATCAACCATGTTAATTTCAAGTCAATACCAGATAGCTGAATATGCAACACAAGGGTAGAGACCCGAAGCAAAATTGCAGGGATTCATTCACACGGACGAACCACTGTAGCGTGATGGCACGCACCAGCGGACAATCAACTCGTATCTCTGATTGCACGCCGTACGTTTATTATCGCGTTATCCTGTGCCAGTGAAATTCCGTGTAATCGTTCATTCATGCTGCGATGATAATCGGTCCGGCGTCCATTAACGAAGCCGTTGGAGGCCGTCTGCTTCGGAACGACCAAGAGAAACTGAAAAATGAAAAGTTAAACAACTTTGAGAGATTTTGCGAAAAACTTCGACGACCAGGGATTTTTAGCTAAAATTCGTAAACTCGTGCTGCGCAAAATTCTCGCGCTTGACGGATGACGTAAGAGAGTTTCGCTCGTTCCCTTTTTTGCCATCGCGACAATTTGCACGGCGGTTTGTTTCATTATTAGCACGGGCGCGAATTAATTTTCGCGGGCAAGCAGGAAGGAAGGCGTAATTCAACAGTGGCTTTCTACTGGCGATGCAATTTACTCTGGAATTGAAATAATTAAAGCCATTCCTCCCCCCCCCCCCTCCCCTCCCCCCTGGCTCGGGAGCGGATGATTGTGCGAGTGTATTTTCAGCCGGAGGAGGAAATGCTTGGCTAGTTACGGCATCGCCGCCGACATTCTGAATTTCGTTTTCGTTCCCGGGTGAGTCCTCGGCGATTAGTCCCCGGTGGATTAGGATTCGTTAGACCGAAATTAGTGTCATTTCCCACCGAGTTATTGCAAATTAGTTCTTCACTTTCTCCCTCACGAACTTTTGCCGTTACAATTTCTTCCTTCTCTTTTCTGTTCTGTTCTGCCTCCGAAATTCGTTTCGTTCGAAGAGAGAAACCACGAGAAGCTTCGAATTAACATAATGATTGGTGGACGGAAATCCCGAGGAATCACACTAAAGACACTCGTCCTGTATGAGAAACGGTGACACGGCGGTGCGGCGTTAGGGGCGTTAGTGCGTGTGCGAGGTGTACACGCGAGTACGTCAACGACAGTGAAACGGAGTCGCGAACCGACAGAGGAAACGGAGGATTTGTCACGAAGGCAGTTTGGTTTAACTGATCTCATCCGTCTTGTCGCGGACGTGGCGACGATCTGGTACTTGTCTTCTCGTCGTTGTTTCGACGTGAACCGAGCAGCGTCGCCGCTTCATTGTGTGCTGCGATGACTCCGTCTCTCCGCCTCTTCCTCGTCCTTCACCGAGCGAATTGAATCGTCTCGCCGATCCCAATTGGTCAATGATCCCGGACTTTTAATTAACCCGAATGTGTTCAACGCTTATGAGTTGTTGATTTGAAATACACGTCGTAACGTTCAAGAGAATAGCATCGTTGCGATGTGATTACGATTTGTGAAGCAATAAATAAATATGTAATTCGTAAGCTAGAGCTTGTATGGAGTTTAGAGCGTGTACTGGAGTTTAACCCCTTACGCTTTAATTCGTCGTTTTCTTTTTCTTTTGAACTCGTCGGTATGATATCACTGGATAGAAATTATTCACAAGTAATAAATTTATTATTTGTTTTGCCTATTTTGTTTTACTTAAATATACTTAAAACTGAGAAAATATTACAATTTTGGAGGTTAATTACTTGCGCCGGCAACTGATTGCGGACCATAACGAGTGACCGAATCGTATACAATTTAATTCGTCGCTTTCTTTTTCTTTTGAACTCGTCGATATGATATCACTGGATAGAAATTATTGACAAGTAATAAATTTATTATTTGCTTTGCCTATTTTGTTTTACTTAAATATACTTAAAACTGAGAAAATATTACAATTTTGGAGGTTAACCACTTGCGCTGGCAACTGATTGCGGACCATAACGAGTGACCAAACCGTATACAATTTAATTCGTCGCTTTCTTTTTCTTTTGAACTCGTCGGTATGATATCACTGGATAGAAATTATTGACAAGTAATAAATTTATTATTTGTTTTGCCTATTTTGTTTTACTTAAATATACTTAAAACTGAGGAAATATTACAATTTTGGAGGTTAACCACTTGCGCTGGCAACTGATTGCGGACCATAACGAGTGACCGAACCGTATACAATGATTCGTCGCTTTCTTTTTCTTTTGAACTCGTCGGTATGATATCACTCGAAATAGAAATTATTAAGAAATAATGAACTTATCATTTGTTTTACTTATGTTATATTTAATTATACTTAAAACTGAGAAAATGTTGCAATTTGGGACCAAAAATTCTCGACGTGCGTGGCATTCCAGCGCAAGAGATTAATGTCTTAGAATTGGTTTTAGGAAAATAGGCAGTTTGGTTCAAATACGCGGCGAAACCTTGCGAATTCCGAGTGCACGCGCGTGTCACGTATGTCACGGCGCGTGGTGTTGTGCGTGGTGGATGTGCCTAACTCGAGAAATGTATGCCATTAAGATGACATTTACAAACGTTGGACTTTCTGCGTCCCACGCGGCGCCATAAGCAGCCCCGATCGTTACGTCACGAGTTTTATATTCCCTTAATACGTTCCTTTTTCTCTTTACTTTTCTCTTCTCAGACGCGAACGTCTGTTAATCACAAGCGTCCCGCAGATCGATAAATTCCTACGTTTGAACGAAAATGTTACGAATTTGTCATCGGACGTACGGAAACGCAAAATTCTTCAAACTTGACTCTTTTCGCAACGAATAATGGGGAGAACGCGAGAACCCATATGTAGCTGCTGATAAAGCATAAACGCATCGACTCACGGTGTGCTCGACGTGTTGTTTTCCTCTCTTTTCTACGTGTGTTGAACAGTTATGTATTTGCTACGTTAGTACGAATGCGCGCGCGCGCATTAGTTGGTCCGGTGTATTTTATGCTCGCGCGGTGCACGTTAATCGACTTTTGAACACACGTTTTCCGAGCGTGTGATTTAGCACGAATGTTACTCGAGGTTCGACATTAATGGTTCCGACGAAAAGGAATACATTAAAGCTTAAGATATACAAATGCATGCAGGGGTAGAATATCGGTGCAACTCCTTGCACAACAAGCAACGCTCGAGGTGCTTAACTACGCTAACAAGAGCTGAGTAATTGTATCGGTTCCTCTACTCTTTGCTTTGTCCGTGATTTTTATCATCTTTCTTCTCCGTCGATCGATCTATTTCTCTTTAGTTATTGGAAGAAGAAGCGTTACGCTAAATCCGAATTTAGCGGTTCGTTTTTCGACAAGAGTGATTCTCACAGAACGCACGACAGAAAGAACGATATATATACGAACACTTACGTGCACTTATGTACATTTACGTTGCGGGATGAAATAAATAGGCATCCCGGAAAGGAAGAATTCCCAAAATGGGAATTCGCAGATGCGGAGTTTAAATCAAATGCAATTGGTCGCCACGTAAAGCCACTTCCGTGCCGACTTTTTTTCTTTTTTTTTTTTCTTTTCTTCATCGACTTTAGAATTGTATTAGACAAAGCTCTGTGTCGTTCATTTGGCCGCGACTCACCGTTGTCGTGCACGTGCAAGAGTTTAACTCGTGCGAAATTATTCAACGTGAACGATTATTCCGGCAATGGTCTCGAAAGCAGGATGCGCGCCGGGTGGTTTGTGCCGATTCCCCTTTCTCTAGTACAGTTTGGCCGCGTTTACACCCGGAGGTGGTAAGATCCCCCTGATATTTTCGCTCCCTTAAAGGCTCCCTTCTTCTCCTTCGCTCTCTCGTTCTATCCCTATCTCGCCATATTCTTCAACGAGGGATACACGAAAGTTCACTTTGCACCGCGTGTCAAAGATTCGCGGTAACCCGCCGCCTTCGGCCGTTCCCCGACCGGGCTTTAATTGCTTACACGATAAACGGACGTCAAGGAAAGTCGTACACATTCGACGAACATTCCACCCTTTCTCGGGACAAAAAAAAAAAAAAAAAAAAACAATTGTTGACTTTCTTCGTTGACTTTCCAGTAGGATGAAAATTCCTTCGATCGTACACTTTTAATAGACACCCTTTTGACAAAAGAAAAAGAAAAAAAAAAAATTGTCGACTTTCTTCGTTCCTTCCAGCAGGACGAAAATTCCTTCGCCGAGCTTTTCTCACCGAAAAGTAGTTGAAACACATCCGGATCGAAACGAAGAGTTGGAATCGTTGCTTCGGCGATTCGAAGATCGGTATTACGGATACACGTATTCTTTATTATTTCTAATACTAATTCATCGTTGTATCTCTATACAATATCAGTCACGATACTCTTACTTGATTCTAAAAGATGACCGATCTCTCGATACGTTTTTTTCTTTTTCTCGGTGAAAAATGACTAATTGTCGTACGTCAATAAATCGAAAGAGGATTAATCGTAGAATAAAAAAATTACTGGAAATATGCCTAAGCGTCTGCGATATATTATTGAATTTAAGGGCTACTTAACAAAATATTTATTATCGTTTATGTTAACAATTTTCAGGTTCAAATATTGTAGTTCTTCAAATGTCCGAATATTTTTGCCACATTTTGTTACATTTCGACATAGTTTAGTTTATTGTTTGATATTAAGAAAAGTATGTGCAATAAATAAATAAAATTTATGTTACGATAAACTATAATAAATGTTCTACTATTATTATTAAAAAATTAATCCAAATTTACTATTATAAACAATCGAAATCCTCAACAATATTTTGAAAAGCATGACGTCCGAATATTAATAAGAGTCACTGTACGTAGAAAATGAAAAATGTGTTTTCGTCAGTAAAGCGGTGCCGTACCGGTATTTTTACCGTTGTGGACATTAAATACCGATAAAATACGTATGAAAATACCGGTATGATCGTCTTATACCTGATTTCCTAAATAGTGATTATATTACGATAATATGGGAGCAAATACCGGTATGACACCTAAACCTTAAAATATTTCATTTTTCAGTCTCTGATCTCACCAGAGGGAGATAGATTTGGAAATAATCGGTCACTTTTCTTATTGTTTCAGGTTTTGTGTCGTGTTCGCCGAGTCCCTGCAAGAACGGAGGAGTCTGTGTGTCGTCGCCGCGCGGCGAGTCGCATTGCAAGTGAGTGCACAATGTTCCCTCGTTCTTTCGTCGCCGAAAATTACACGTTGGCCGCGCTGCTTTACGAATCGGGCGTCGTTTAACGTGCTTGTCAGGGAATGACGCGGGTTCGATTGTTCCGCAAGCGACAAACCAAGCTCTGTTCCAAGCTTATCTTCCTCCCTCTCCTCGTACACTTTTGATAACGATCGACGATCAAAGAGAGAAGGAGCAAGTGGAGAAATGTAAGATAGAAGTGAAGTGTAAGATAGAGAAGGCCGAGTCGAGAGAACCGGACGTTCCTCCGCCTCCCACGCGAAAAGGGAACGTATAGGGGAAAGAGAGGCAACGTTCAAGGAAGATGAACTTCGCACTCGATACTTTTGTTTCCCCGAATCTCATCGATTTTGTACCGCGACGACGCGAATTTGTAAATTTTCACTTGTATTTCACCCAATCAAGTGAACTTCGACGCGCTACTATTATTATTTTAACAATGAAAACATATGTATTTATAAATAGTAAACATATAACAATAGTAAACATATAACATTAGAAAAAGATAATTATTAACAAACAGTAATATTTGTAAGTGTATTATTAACATAATTATTAACATTTTATGAGCCTGTTTGCTCTAAACCAAATTATTTATGTCGTATGAGAATCATCGAATTCGACATCGGTTCTTATTAATTAATAAAATTAAATAGGCATATATATTTTTTGGGCAAACTTTCTGAGATTTAGAAAAGCTTCGGAAGATAGAGCTTCTTCCAAAAATTTATCAAGTCAGCATCTTTTAAAAAATTATGGGAAATTGATCGTGACGACATATTGACTAAATTCTGAAAATAGCTGAGCTAACTATAATATTTTTCCATCTTGTATTAGTTTTTTCACTTATTATCAAAATCAAAATTTGCGCAATGTATGATGAACATGATAGAACAAGCATAGCTTACTTTAGTAGTCAGTGTCTCTTTTTCCTCGTTTTCGAGAAAACGACGCAAGCTCGCGTTCGACCGTGTACGATTTGATGAAAACGAAATAACGCTCGGGCTTGCATCAATACTACGTAATATCGAGAGAATAGCATGAGACGGTACAAAATGAGATGTACCGAGATGAGTCTCGATCCGGTAATAGCGGTAATAGTCGTCAGTCGTGACCCGGCAACGCATGTAAATTGCCTTTATCAAGCTCTCGTAGGTTTCATCTTTGTATCAGTCGGTTCGATGTCTTCGATGCCTGAACGCGTAGTCCTCTCGCGACTATGCAAATGAATACTTGGAATTTTAGGAATTTGTAACATCGAGCGAGCTTTAAATTCGACAGAATGTGCCTGTTTTTAATGTATAGAGGTAGAGAACGCTTGCAAGTATTCGCAGAATATACATGTAACTGACCACATACAGTGAGCAACGGAAGTATTCGAACGACATGATAGAAAATAATTGATTATACAAAAATTGTATAATAAATTGCAATTTATTGAAACAATTGTTTTTTTTTT
Source organism: Frieseomelitta varia (assembly GCF_011392965.1). Taxonomy (NCBI): domain Eukaryota; kingdom Metazoa; phylum Arthropoda; class Insecta; order Hymenoptera; family Apidae; genus Frieseomelitta; species Frieseomelitta varia. Next base: position 385,940 of record NW_025110273.1, on the reverse strand, counting down.
TTTTTTAGGAGACTTGAAAGAAATAACATAACGAGTAAAGATTCTTTAAAACAAAATATCCTAGTTGGGCGTCGCTCTATGGATTCAAGTGTTACGAAAAAGTTAGTCAATAGTATAGAAAATCGTCTTCGATCGAGGTGATTAAAGCCAATGGTGGCCCAACTGGATATTAAAATGCAATATAATCACACATGTTGCATTCTATCATGACTATTAAAATTGCGTTCGTATACTTTTGTTATGCCTTATATGTACTTATCCGTGAAAAACGTTATGTAATTTGTTTACTTAATTACTTTTTCTCTAACTTACAATTTGGAAAATGTGTATACAATAGTATAAAAAACTAAATTTGTTTCAATAAATTGCAATTTATTATACAATTTTTGTATAATCAATTATTTTCTATCATGCCGTTCGAATACTTTCGTTGCTCACTGAACATACTACACAGTTTCGTACACGGAGTTCTATTCTCCCACTGCTACCGAAGCTCCCGCATGAAATGACCATAATCCAATACAATAACAAATTTGGCTAGTGCCACTTGACAATACGGTGAATTAAAACTGCCGCTAACGGACGGAGGATTCTGCACAATGGGGCGGAAACCACCCCTTGGGCGATCACGTTCGCTCGTATGTACGCGCGTATCCATATGTGCACACGTGTGTCTCTGCGCGCTGTCCACGCGGATATTATTCACTTGCACAGCTACATGTTTACGCGGACGCGGCGTTACACGTGCGCGTAGACAGGTCACGTGTGCTGGCACGTGACCCCCATAGATTTTCCATTTGAAGGGAATGTCTCCCGTTATGGAAAAGGGTTCGTTTGAGCAGAAAAACAATATTGTTTTTCCATTCCGGTATTTTTCACAACAGAGGGCAGTTTCTTTGATATTTTTCAAAGATACTTTTCTTTTTTCAGAGCTTGTCGAGTTTCTTCCCTCGCAAGGAATGAAACAAATGGAACTTTCAGACAGTGCAGACTTTTCGCTACAGCGCGTTGCCACAGCACGAAATTGCACATTTCCGTTCTCTTTCAATGTCACAAATCTCCTCGCAGGAGATCCTTCCATTGGTGCGCGCAGCTCGGGCTTCTAAGCGCTCGGGCGCATTGCGAATTGATGCGTGCCATTAGCGGCAATCTTTGCATCATCTGTCCTGTCCGGAAGTGTTCCAACGTTTGCTCCGAAGCGTGGTTTCTGACGCGCGTTCGATCGAACGATGCAGATGGATCGCGACTATATTTCCTACCCCGGTGCTTCGCGTAAAAGTCCGATCGACTCTGCGTGATATTACTTAGTTGGAATATATATAAGAGGGCCGTTCCGCTTTGTGCCGAGATAAATCGCATAGTCGAAGCTCGAGGCCTTTGTTCTACGAAGTGAATGGACCCCGAGGAGACACGACACGATCGACAGAGGATGACGAAGGTTGCCGCGCGCTGTCAAAATACCCGTCCTTTTTCTTCGCGAGTATATCCTCACAGAGACCGCGCCATTCCACATTATCGTATAACTGAAAGAGGCATCTCTCGTTCTCCTCTCTCGGCCGTGCGTGCACACGCACGAACCACGCGAAGCCGGACGACAATGCACGCGTGTGCACGTACAATTTACTCGCGGCCATTTATTCCGGTACACGACGGTTCTATCACCAGCGTCGATCGCGGGCTACCGGCCCGCGTATACTTTGACTTTTTCTCACTTTTACGTCTAGGAGATCGGTACGCATTAATGGGCACGCAGCAACGATCCGAGGCACATGCAGCTAGGTCTAATTTATTTTCCAATTACCCCGGGCTGCTTGCACCGCCATTTTCGTACTTGTCGTCGAGCTTGCCCGTCGAACAAATCTCGAGTCGAACGATTAGAACGCAGCGGCACCGGTGAATCGGATCGGCCTCGCATCGAGAGGCAGACAGACGTTCGTACGCAGACGCTCGCGTTTCTCTCTCTCTCGCTCTCTCTCTTTCTATTTGCATTACCGATCACCTAGATATTGAGCACCCCTGGACGAATAACTCCGTGCCCGCGGGGCCTTGGATCGTGCGCGCTCGGCCGTGATCGGAGATCCTCGCCGAGACACAGAGGGGGGCGAATTGAGCCCCAGGAGCGAGAGAACGCGCGTGGAAGGAAGAAAGGCAATAGAGCCTAGTGGGTACGAGACCGAGAGAGAGAGAGAGAGAGAGAGAGAGAGAGAGAGAGAGAGAGAGAGAAGGGCTGGTCGAATGGAACGAAAGAGAAGGAGGGGACACTGTCTGAACGTGAGCGCGCGTTCCCACGCCCGCCGCGCATGCGCCGAGTATCCTGGCCCCTCGTGGACCCCTCGGGGACCCCTCGGCTCCCTACGTCAGTAATCGGTTCTCTTGCACTTCCACACTCCTCTCTCTTACCAGCCGCGCGATCGAACCACCATGCTGCTCGCTCCGTTCCTCTGCGACCGCGTACCTCCTTCTCCCGCGTTCGTTGTTCTTCTCTCTTCCTCGTTTCTATCCCTCCTCTCTCTCTCTCTCTCTCTCTCTCTCTCTCTCTCTCTTGTTCTTCGACCCTCTTTTTCTGTCTCTGGTATTCTCTGTCTCTCACTGCCATCAGACATCCGCATAGATTCAAGTGCGGACGTCTGCCGTTCTTTCTCTCTGTCACGTTCTTTCTCCATACATCTCGTCCGGGAATAATATTCGTTTCCACCACTTGTCTCGACGCGGCGGCTCTAGCTCCCCCCGGCCGCCACGTTCACCTTCTCCTTCCACTTCTTTCGCCTATCAATAAGCTGCTCTAATTATCTCCGACCTGTTTGTCAGCGGACGTCGCCGATCAAAAGTGACATCGGTCACGTTTGAACGCGCCGCGTGGCTTTGCTTTCTTCTTTCCCTCTTCGTCGGACGATGTCACCTATTTTGCAATTTTACGACCAAGGAGATCAATTTTTACGTTACGTGCTCTCTTTTTCTTCTTTCGAGAGCAGTCGTAAATTGGACAATCCGACACTGGCCATACTTGAAAAGAATTATCTATGATTCACGACGTTTTATTTACAACGAGAGTTATTCCAGTTATTACCAAAGTACAAAAATATGATTATACGTGCGATTATAGCGTGATTCGGGATATCGAACTTGCCGATATATTTGGAATATTTGTAGAAGAGATCATCGTGGCCGGTGGAAGTAAAGGGTCCGGAGTGTTCAGGAAGGCAAATTTGAAAGAAACGCACGAGTAGAATAAGAGAGCGGTTCGCGGGATGTTTGCAGAACCTTCGGAACCCTCCGGAACGTGTTATTTGCGAATACCTACGAGACGATTTGGCTCGGTTCTCGTGAGAAGGCGAGCTTAAGGCTTAAGGCTCTGTAACTATTTCCACGGAAGGAAGACCGGGGAAAAGTTCCTTGGCTCGCGTCGAATCGTACCAGCCCACGATTGTTTGCCTTGGCGTGACGAGCAATTAAACGGTCCGTAGTTTGGATTCGCGTAAGTATCAGTTCCATCGGGAAATGCTGCCGTTTCGCGCACGATCGATCCTCGAAGCTCGTAGAGACGCGTTCCATTGCACTTACTCGCGTCGTGGATTCCCCTCGATCGAGTTTAAAAAAACAAAAGAAGATCTTTGTCCGTTTCAACAAAGAATCAAGAAACGATGCGAATGAATTTGCCTCGCGTGCTTCGAGAACATGTGCTTCGAGGACATTAGGAAATTTCTATCGTGGCCACAGCTGCGCACGTGAACGTCGGGTTTTCCAGAAGGTTTGTTTATTACTGGCTGTTAGTCACTGGTAGCTGAGCAAGCTCGGTACCGTCTGGCGCAATGGCGGTTGAAACATATCCCGTAAGTACACGTTAGTGTCCCAATCAGAGAAAAGTCTCGTCCTTGTTAGCGGCTGTAGTGGACGTGGATGGCGTCGTCGACGGTGCGCATAATGAAGGCCTAGGCAAACGGAACCGTTCGCTGCTCTCGCACCGACGTGCTGATTGCCAGCGCGAATATTGTCGTACAGTAATGGGTCTGTTCGAAGAAACTCACGGACAGGCAGAATTGGCAGGCTCTGTGCCTCGCGGAGGGAAGAGGGGGGAAAAAAATCATTATTTAGCGCCAATTAGAAACGAACGCCTAACGATTCGAACGAGAAGCGTAATCCTCCCTTTTGGCTTTTTTTCCCTTTTCATTCCGTGACCCGACACGTTGTCTCGTTCGAACTTCGTCTTCCTCGACAAATCGTACGACTTGAACGCGGTTGAACGACCAACTTTGCCCAGTTTGATTAATCAACGCGACTCTGTGCTTATCGTATTCGACTTATTATTTATTCCATGTATTCTGTACAGTATACGTACGCGTGTATGCGGCAATTTATGAAAGCTAATGCTCGCAAATTACCGTGCGTGTCGAAAGTTTCAACAGTGGTTGAAATACTGAGAAATTACTTTGTCAGCATGATGGATAATCGTCGAACGGCAACGTCCGTTCGTTATTCGTTCATCGAAATCAATGCAAGTTTTCAGCTAACAGTGTTGAACGAAGATCTTTCGTTAACGTCTTTCGAGGAGGAGCAAAAATACAGTAACGACACAGAGACGACCTATCGTTAGAGACTAATTTCGCGTAATTAAAATCCTCGGCTAACCGATTCAGGCCTCCCGAAGTCCCGTTGCCCGGCGTACAGCGATACCAGCTTCAACTCGAGCGTGATTACTCAGTTAACGCCGCACCGAGATAAATTTCACCCCGGGTGAATGACTGTAGTCGTAGGCCTCGGTATATCTCTATTCCTCGCCGAGCATCACGTAAGTAGCTACCTCGTCTCCGGCGTTTTATAAATCCGCGCGCCCTACATCTCTCTCTCTCTCTCTCTCTCTCTCTCGTGACGTCCGTTACACACCTCTCCATTCGTACACGCGGTCAGCGTGCATTTACAAGCGTGTTTTTTTATACCTTAGGCGCGCACCGTCCTTACGAACGGTTTTCGAGCCGTTGCACAGAAATCACGGTGGAAAGAGGGGCGAGAAGCAGAGCTGATCGGAGCAGAGAAAGAGAAAGAAAGCAAGAGAGAACGATCGGCTCTTAATTACAATCGGTGTGCGCGTGTGCAGCGGACCCGAACGAGAAAAATAACCTCTCCCTTCTGGCGAGCCACGCGAATTTTATTCCTGTCGTCGTGCGCCGCGCGTATGTACGTACATGCGCGGTATTAATCGGCTCGCGTCGAGGTATACCGATGTACTGGTATCTCGCGGTATCGGTTGTTTCGCAGATAGAACCGCGCAATCGAAGATTAAGAAGTTCGCGCGCGCGATTTATCACCGGCCGGGCGAGTGAATGAGTGATTAAGCGGGGAGGTTGGTCCCCGGCGTTTTGCATCCGTCCTCTGCTCTATCTGCGAGTATGGAATTCCTCGCTGAACGAGCAACAACAAAAAATTAATCGAGGAAACTGTAAATTACGCGTAGCTAATAACGCGGTGCACCTTGATGCACCGGGAAGGTGAAATGGAGTGTGCGTAACCCCGTTGGGTGGCCGGGGGAGGGGAGAGAAAAAATGTCGCCATTAACTCTCTCGGTAACTTGCATAGTCACGTTTCGAACAAGCACACGTACGATAATTTGTCCAACGCGTTGTATTTCGTGCCGTGGCAACAACAACGTAGCGCAACATTTATCACCGTCAAATTTTCGCAGATCGGGATAATAGAAGTCGCATCTGGTTGGCCGCGGCCAGTTACGTTTGAATTAATCATACGCATTAGGCTCGCATCGCGAAACGATTTTCAACTGTGTTTCATTCTTTCGCGCTAATTACAACTCTGCGCTCTCGATCTCGAATATACGCGAGGCCAGTTCGTACCGGCGAGCCGGTCCCCGAGGAAGATCGAGGAACGACAACGGAGGCAATTGGTCGAAGGCGACGCTCGACGGGTAATAATTACCGGCGGTCGATAAGGAACGCCGATTTCCCCGGCGAGGATGAGATCGCTCGTATCCAGACTCCACTAATCACCACGTGTTTCCTTCTTGATGCTCCAGTTAGGTAGTCTCCGAAAGTCTCCTTGCGATCAGCCACCTGCGATGTAATTGCAACTTCCCGTGGCTCCTTTCTCTCGTTCGCTCTCGATCGAGAGCGGCCCACCTCTTCTCTGTCGGTAATATCCTGACACGGTTGGCAGAAGGACGGTGGATCCACCGTCCAGTTGCGCGTGTAGACCCAGTAGGATCTGAACTTGTTGAGGCGCGTTCATAGTGGCGAATGCTTCGACGAGGACCCGGCCCTGCCGGGTGAATCACTGGTTTTCTACATATGAGAAGGAAGGATAGGACGACTCGTCGAACTACCATACCAGGTAGGTTCTTGTCCATCGTGCTCGCATGGCGCAAGAACAACCGTGTGTGCCACGGTGGTGTTTAAGAGCGAAGGAACGCTGATTATACGGCACTAACGCCTCCAGCTACGGTCTGCATGTTAAGCGTCCTTTTTCCCGCACCTCCCGTGATTAGAGGATGATCCTCGTGCAGCCATTCTTTCTTCTCCTTTCCGAAACCCAACCCAAACCTACGACCCTGTATCCTCTTACTTTTGTCTACCTGACTTTTGGCTACCTTCATTTCCTTTTGTCCCTTTACAGGTTACAGGAACTGGTTATACGCGTTCCTCTTTTTGGAACTATTCCGGGGTATCTGTAGAATTTACACTATTCAACTCTGACACGTTCGTTAAAGCTATCTTTCACTTATCGATCCTTTCTTTCTTTCGTTAATGTCGTGATTCACAAACCGTCGTGATTAGTACTCTCTCTTCAAACTATTACGTCCATTCCACTCTTGGCAGAGAGAACAAATTTTTTTCCAGCTAGCAAGACTTGTCCACGCGCCGTGTATTTTTTTTTTTTTTTCTTTCTTTCCTTTTTGCACGAAAAACTCGTGAATGACATTGGTTTGCGCGGTAATCGCGAGAGATATAAATTAATGAACACGATTCCCACCCGTCTTCTTTGCCGCGTATTAAATCACCGATAACGAGCAACAGACCCTTACATCCATATCCGCGAGGGTAATTACGCAAAGTTATCATTTTCTCGGCCGTGGACATCAGCGGTACTACTATATACGAAGAGAGGTCCGTTGCAAATTAATTCCCCCTTGTCCGACAAGTTTGTAACGCCGCAAATGAAACTAGTCCCGATATCAGTTGGCCGGGCAAAATAAAACTGGACGCTACCGAGCCCAGGGCAAATAATCCGAGGCAGATAATCCATATCTACGATCTAATATTGTACTACGATCGCACTACACCCGCCTACCATTGCGGTTAACAAGCTGAAGGTACTTGTTAATCGATACCGATAACCCCGCTTTTGAATCCGTGCTACAAATAGCCCAACGATAAAAACTATGTCGCTGAACGAACGAGCAGTTGGTCTCGACTAGCGGCGATCAGAAGAACGATCGTCCAAATTCGTAGTTTACAAAACGAGCTAAATCACCGAGGGTACGGTTTCATTCATCTTTCGTGACTGACTCGTTCTGTTTCTCTTCAGGTTCCTCTCCTCTTGCTTCGCCCGTAAAAACGAGCAGCAGGTAGCTCTATAATTTTTCCACCACCGGTTCTACCTATTTCTTCAGCCTCTGTCTCTCAACGAAAAATTGTATCCCGAACCTACGTCGATGTCCAGTATTCTCCTCCGCTGCGACGTGAATACGAAAGTATAACCTACTCGTGTATACACGTGTTTGAACACACGCGCGCGCTCGCGCGCGCGCGTGCACAAGCGTCGAGGAATGTGTCGGTGCATAGATTCTGAAAGGTATCGGGTAGAGTGCAGCGAAATCCGTGAGGTTATGGCGCGGACGGTTGTGAAAGAGGCACAGTTTCCGAGACTGTAGGCGGTGGTGCTTGCCTCGGGCTCCGTCTCGCATACCTGAAGAAGAACCTGCGGCCCCGCCGTGTTATTAAAGAACCGGAGGGTCCCCTCTTCTTCTTCTTCTTCTTCTTCTTTCTCTTGCTCCTCTTCTTCTCCTACCGTGTGCTGTTCCCCCGTGTGTTGTTGATGGTTCTGGCCAGCATAGAATTCTATATGCGAATCTCATTTTTTACCTCCCCGGATTCGAATTATCATCATCTGATTATACGTTCACGTAGCGCAACGATCGCCGCGCTTCAATAATTCCGCTCCTTCCGCGGCGTGAAATTTGTCAAGCTTGATCCATCTGCAATTAACAGGCAATTTACCGGGAGGGGAGAAGAAATGTGGGGGAAAAAGTCGACGTAATTTTATTTTATTTCTTTCGTTTCTGAAATCCCTCGTTGCGATTTCCCTTTCGCTGTTACAATCCGCGCCGAGTCGAGTTGCAACAGCGAGGTGGCAAGCAACGATCAGCCGGATCCGCGGCGAGATGCAAAATCGTAAACGTTCGATGGTTCGATTACGATCGGTCGTAGAACGAATCGAGACGTTTTCCGTTTCTGTGGTCACGAGGCGATTCCCGGCCATTATCGCGATTAAGCCCCCGGGGGCCGTGCCTTCCACCCCCGGCCTTCACCATCGCCCATGTGCTGACGATTATGGTAATAACACGTTTGCGCGTATCGCAGCTTGGAACAATGATACAGATACCTGGCCACGGGTTTCTTCACCGGTGCCCTCTGGAATCTACCCAAGAATCTCAACAGATTCTACAAAGTATCACCATTTCCATTTTCGTTTCGATTGAGAAATTCTGCTAGGAATTTCTTGGAAATAAGTTACAACTCCGCGACTGATTTTCGAATTTACAGGAGAATGCTCTAAACGTTTGTAACTCACGAGCATTGAATATGTTAGGAATAACTGTAAATCATGTATAGTATGTACACATGTATGTATGTGATCATGTATAGTATATGTGTATGTGTGCATTAAGAAGAAGATCTAGAAAAACAGTTGAAAGACGTTGTAACTTAGAGATCTACCAGGAAATTGATTGTAAGCTACAAAACCTCCTTAAAAACCGAATATCTCTGCCTCATAAAATAATAACCTAATACCAGATAAACGACAGAATATCTCGATTTTTCACTCGCGACGATAAGAGGCGTAGCGCGTTCGTTGATCGACGTTCGATTGCACTTCCGTCTAGCCGGTGAAAAATCGTTGATTACCGTTTTACGAGCAATGTATTCGTGAACGAAAACTCGCGGACTTATCTCAAGCGGAGAAAGTTGAAGCAACGCGAGGGAGAGCTCGAAGACAGACCTGGGAGGAGAGGAGGTTCCTTAAACGCCGGATTCTTTGGAATTTTTAATTACTATGCAAACGTGGACACGCGGCGTAGGGTATTATAATACCACGTGATTGGCGGTTGAGTATATACTCATCACTATTCATAGGACGAGCACGGAGCTCGGAGCTGCAGGTTCGTTAGAGCTATCCACCCTGTTCCGCATAATGACGTAATTAGCGCGAGCCCTTGGTCCACGGGGCTACCAACTCACCCTTCTCACGCTTTCGTATAATGGCTCTCGCACGAAGTCACCTGAAAGACTAGCGTCGCGTGCACCATTAATCCTCCTGGCGATTAGAGTACCTATCCAGAAGTATCTCCGCTCGAAGCTTTGTTCCTTGTTACGCGCCGGAATATATTATATCGCGCTGGGTGGAAATTAATCCGACTTGCCTGGCGCGAGCAGGCAAGTTTGATCGAGTCACTTTTTTTTTCAATCGCGCGGCAGCCACTTTTCGAAATCTCGCGATATCGGCGCGATATTTCTAAAATTATTTCAGAGGAAACGCCAACTTTTTGTTTGCAAACTTTTGGTTTACAGTTGATATTTTAAAATGTTCGTTTGTTTGTTTTCAACTGAATTGAAATTTTCGTTGGTAATTGCACGATCGGTGCAAATACGAAGGAAAATGGACTTGCGCCATTTTCAAACTAAATTAGGTCCGATTGAAAACTAAGTACACTTGTGACTCTCTCGAGTCAGTGATTTCTTCTAATTGAGGGAATTCCTAGATTGGAAAAGGTAATTCCATCCGTCGTCCTTTTTAGATTCGATCTTCGTCAAATTATCTGGTTTTGCAATCGCGATCCTTGCACGAGTCTTCCCCTATATTTTATCACAATCAAAGTGCGCTGCGCTTGCAGGTGCTGAGTTTGAACAATCGTTCAAAGTATCTCAACGCAAACGTCGTGTTAACACTTTCACGGCGGTCGTCACATCTTACACTTATAATATCAGTATAAATAAATAAGTGAAAATATCGATCAACTCTGGAACAACCGTATCAAAGTATAAACGTCTATCATTTAAATGATAATTGAAATAAATAGATTTACGTTCCAAACGAAAATTAATATTAATTTTTGAAACAAATGCCGATATCTCTCAAGCAGTTGTAGAAAGACGAAATTCCGAAATTAATCACATAGTGTCAGAATAATAAAATTTGTACAATTTTGTATGAAATAAATAATATTTCTTGTCGTTTCAAAGTGCCGTACAAACGGGAAAGTGTCAATTGTTTTGATCGCAATTCGGGAAACTCGTTCATGAGACGATATTTAAAAGAAATCGGGGATTGCCTCGACCGGTTGAACGAAAATCTCGCGTGGAAATCCAACGAACAACGTTAATTTTAACTGTTCTCCTTGTTCTCGGTTCCTTGGGCGCAGCCAGAATATAGCTGGCACGTTGGTAGGTGAGCGTAATCGTACGATGGCGAGCCACGATGTCACTTCGCGCATGGCTGGCTCCGCGAAACCGTGGTGTTTGGTGGTAGCTCGATATATATCCGCGCCGTGCAGTCACGATTTTCTCAACTGCGTGTTCTTATCGATAATCGAACGAATGGACGAGTTGGTGAAAGTTTGAGAAACCTGGGCCGGACATGAAAAACCTTAGACGGTTGAACCGACTGAATCGTGTTGTATGAGAGGCAGACAGACGAGAATATGCAGAATGCAGAGTGAAACGCCTGTCGCAATGGCACTCTCCTCTCGTTGGCGTGTTACCGCGATTAATGGCTCAGAATCGTGGCGGAGTACAGCGAGTCGGGTTTTCATTGCAGCGACTTCTGTTGCTCTCGTTGCGTGCACGGAGATAACGATTCCGACGCGTTATCGGAGATACAGCGAGGCAAGCCGTGCGCGTTTGTCACTCTGTGTGTTTCGCCGTGTCACCCTAACATCCTTAACGTTCGGTCTCGTTTAGCACGCTTGTCGTTTTACGCGGAGGAAATTAGCTGCAGTTGCTAGCTGCAGTTTCAGTCGTCTCATCGTTTGACAGGCCGATAAATCGTCAATCGTTCGGAAAATAAAAATACATTTGTACATTTCGCGAGTCGATTGAATTATCGACCGTCGGATATTTACATCGTTACTGGGCGGGAAATAATTAAACACAGAGGAGCTGTTTGCAACGATGACTTTAAATGGTAACACGCGTGGCGAGAAACGCCATTGGCGGACAATCAAGCTCGGAGGGACGCGACATCTGGCAGGGGAAGAAAAAGCAACCAGAGAGTTGCCAGCATTAAAGCGTGATTACACTCGCGCTTGCGAATAAAGGTGTTATTATACATAATTATACTAACCGAGAAAAACGAAGAGCGTGCAGAGCGAGGAAGAAAGAGCCGGCGCGACGAGTGGCAAGAGTGGATCGACGGTGGCTGATTTCGAAGCGAGTGGAGTGACTCGCCGAGTCGCAACAATTTTCTTAATTAAACGCACAAGTAGACGGGCATATTTTTTTCGTCACCTCACATTGCTTCGTTGCCTCGTGGCAAATCGTCATTGACTCGGAATCGTTTGTTGTTTACCTTTTTTCCACTCGCTGCTTTCGTTTCGCGATAATAAATTCTTTCGCCAACATTCGCTCAGTCATAAACAATAATTAGTCCCGCGATTCGGACTAGTTTGCGATTCCGCACGATTACACGATTGCTGGTTTGTTTCTTTGAAAGCAAATCGAATGTCCTTTGCCCTCGACAAACATTTTTCGCATCGTCTGCATCGCGATTTATTTACGAAGCGTCGTCACTTGAGATAAAATGACGTAACGTTGGAAATAATCATTCAAATCGAACAATAATCAATCATCAACGTGCATTACGTATTGGGTTTGCTCAACAATACGTAATCTCTGGAAAAAAATATCCTCCAGCATTTTTTAAATTTTCTAAGAGGCGATAAGACGTGCGGACAATCTATGCGAATTATTCCGAATTATGTGAATTATTGTCGTATGTGAGTGTCGTTTCTTGATACTGTTGACGCAAAATTTTATTTAATTTAAATTATTCTCTTTTTTTTACATTATTGTCACTAGATGGCAATGTTTGTTAAATTTGAAAAAATATACCTCGAATACTATTATACGACGCATCATACAACACCAAATATATACACATCATTGTATTCACATATTTATATATCTATGTATATTATATATTTATATTTTATATATATTATATACATATTTATATTATATATTTATATTTTATAGATATTATACACATATTTATATTATATATTTATATTTTATAGATATTATACACATATCTATATTATATATTTATATTTTATAGATATTGTACACATGTCTATATTATATATTTATATTTTACAGATATTGTACACATATCTATATTATATATTTATATTTTACAGATATTGTACACATATTTATATTATATATTTATATTTTATATATATTATACACACATTTATATTATATATTTATATATTATATATATATATTCACATATTATACATCACTGTTATCAGCAAATTATAAAAAAAGAAGTTCGAGATTTAAGTACAATATCCTCTCGGAAGGGCACACAATCGAGCGCAAAGGGTAATTGAAAAATTGAAACGATATTATTATTAAATCCCGCTACTCTGTGTCACGTATCTGAAGAATGAAAAATACTTCCGGCTTCTACCAACGAAAGTCTCCCGGCGTTAGATTCGTGGCGCGCGTCTTGACATTCGAATCGAGCGTAAAGTACGCGTGTAAAGCGAATCGCGTGTAAACGTCGCGGTCGTTTACGCTAGAATCGTATGTTCCTCTGTTTACCGAGTCATCTAGCGTGCTCAGTCAACGAGGTCAGAAACACGATGGTGTTGCGATGCTGATGACCCCTAACCATCCTCGTGCCTTTCTACCAGCTCCTGGAAAGTCGCGGTCGCGTGTTACTCCTCGCCTCGCTGTGTTTCCTACGCGTCAAGCTTTCTGTCCTCCTCCTCGTGTTTCCCTTTTCCACTATGCCGGCAGTGTTACTGTGTTTGCACACACTATGTGTACAAACGACGTGTGCGAGTCGAAGCAAGTGATAAAAGCCTCTCGACGAATCTGCCTGTCGCTGTGACTTGCTCTCCGACGCGCAAATTTATCAAAAGATCCCCAAGTTCTAAATCTCTTCCTTTTCCTTTTTTCCTTCTTCTTCTTCTTCTTCTTCTTCTTCTTCTTCTTTTGCAAAAAGCGTTGAGTTTCAAAGTAAATTCCTCAATTCTGGAGAGTCTAATTTACGCGAGTCAAACCGCGTGGTATACGCGTGGTTTTACTGCAGTTGTGTACGTGCACCGGGAAAACGATCACCAATCTCTCGCGGAGCCAGCGTTCGTTTATCTAACGCGCTGACAGATACCTGATGGGGCAACTATCCATCGACAGATTCGATCGATTTACGCCACGCTTGATACCAAGCGGTTCTATGGGAAGAAAGACAGAGATAGAGAGAGAGTAAGAGGGGCGGAGGAGAAGAGAGACGGCTGTATCGTCAACCGACGTTCCATGCATTAATGCATGAAGATGGTGTATCGACACACCCTGTCTTGTAAGGGACGATACACACCTATACGAGCTTATCACACACTCGAGTCGTCACCTGTCTAAAACGCAACACCCTTTCTTCTTTACATATTCCGCGCGGAATTTTTCGAATTTTTCATTCAACAATGTCACATTGTGCGTCGTGCAACAGCGATTTTTTTTCCAATTTCCATTTCTGTGCAACTTACGTGTTTCTTTCTTGCAAGGTAGGAGAGGGAACTTGTATTTCTCGTGGAATTTTTCAGTCTGTTAAACAACGATGTACGTCACTCGTGCACGTGGTCCCGTCTCGTTGGTCCCTCCCTCGGTACTTTGTCGTCGGTCGAGTGCAGTGTCCATATTTGACGTGTTTTGGGAATGGTTTGTTGATTATCATTGATATATTTGAGGACTGAATACTGGTAGGAGGGAGGGTAGGGGGGGGGAGTATCCCTTTCGCTGGTGCGCGCCTCGAAAACGTGAGCAAATATTGTAATGGCGATACAGCCTGGCTACCGACTGTTAATGTGCCTCTTAACCGCTTCTTCTTTGGCGAGTGATCTCACCGCTGATCAACAGCGGTCCCCTGCGCGAACAACTCGCGCACGAGGGACGTGTTCGTACAAGAAACGGGAATCTTTAACTCTATCCCTTCTATTAGGCTGGTCGGGAAATAATCGCGTTTCTTATGTTTCGCAGTTTTCCGCCACTACTTACTTGCAAATTCCTGCGTTAATTAATACTTTGATTGTACGGGAGGTATTAAAACCCCCTCTTCTCTAGTGGATTTAAATCACTAAGCAAAGTTTAATTTTACATGTTTACGTATAAATTATTGCAGTTCCTATATTTTCAAAGTGAATCAAATCAAATAAAGATTCTTGCAAATTTCCTGCGTTAATTAGTACTTTGATTAACCTTCTAAGGACGGGGGGTATTTAAACCCCCTCTTCTCTAGTGGACGGATTTAAATCGCCAGGTGAAAGTTAATTTTACATATTTTCGTATAAATTATTGTAGGTCCTATATTTTCAAAGTGTATCAAATCAAATAAAGATTCTTGCAAATTCCTGCGTTAATTAGTACTTTGATTAACCTTCTAAGGACGGGGGGTATTTAAACCCCCCCTTCTCTAGTGGACAGATTTAAATCACTAGGCGAAATTTAATTTGACATGTTTTCGTATAAATTATTGTAGGTCCTATATTTACAAAGTGAATCAAATCAAATAAAGACCACGTTATTTTGCAATAATTTATTATAATTTATTTGCAATAATACATTCGGCTGTCTCAGATATTATATAGGTGTCGATATATCGGACGTTAGTACTTAGAAGGTTAATAAAAAGCTTCGAAATCTGAGATATGTGTGTTTGAAATCTAAATTATTCTATAAAGCTTATCGAATCCTATCTTAATATTTTTTAAACGTGTTTCTTTCTGGAGAGAATCCTTTGTTTAAAAAAAAAAAATAAACGGGACATCTTCTATCCCACTTTGCACACGACGATTCGAATTAATCTCGTTTTGTACGCAATTTCCTAAGTCCCGCGTAAATACGATCCCCCGTACTCGCGATAAGTATCATTCCGTGTCATATTAACACCAGAACTACCAAAATGGTCAAAATGGCCATTTGAATACTTCTGTTAAATATTTCACAGATATAAAACAGTATATTTTTGAAGACTTGAATGATCCTTCATAAAATACATAAATAAACGTTTGTGTATCCTGTTGTGCGATAAAGATTTTCTATTTCGTTTATTTTAACGTCCATGATGGAAAACTTTGTGGTTTGATCGTCGGTAATTCTAGTGTTCAAGTGATTCAGAGTCTCGCTCGCCGGATAGAGATCATAATCGAACCGTCAAATTTATTCAACGCAAAATTAATTGCGCGCGCGGGCAACCGTAGATCTACATCTATTTCAGTGAACATTCCGAGATGATGAATCGCGGGCACGGCTTGGATCGAAGAGAACGGAGCCAAGATACGTTCCCGGCGTCGAGGTGATCGCGCGAGAGGGTGCATCGAGCAGGCGATTCGCACACGCCCCTAGCTAGTTAGTTAGTTATTTAGTTAGCGTGGTCGTTTTCTTCGTTATTATCGCGTAGGCGTCAAGGTTATCAAGGGGGATTTCCGCTTGTTAAGGGTTTGCCGCCGGTGGCATCCGGCACGCTCGTACACGACTCGTCGCGTCAATGTGAAACTTGAACTTGAGCGCGCCGTTTCCCAAAGGCATTAAAGGCGCTTTGTTGCTTCGTATTATACTATGTTCAAAAACTAGTTAGTCTGTTGATTAAGGGGGCAGGACAGTGTGACGGGCCTAAATATCACGAATATCATTGAAGGGCTAGTGAAACAAATGTACATGTTTGATTGACATGAGCTTCTGTGGTTTATTTTAACACACTGTGAACTATAAAAAGCAACATTGAAAAAGAGAAAAAGTCGGCTTTTATTTAACTTTTTTTATCCTTTTACGTAACTTCTTTTTACATTGTCTATCGGTTGTGCATGATTCCAGCCAAACAGGATTAGCTGCAATAAAAAGGCAAAAAATTTAAAAGTAAACAATATTTACTAGAGATTATTTAATAAGGTATTGACGATCCAACATTTTCATTTTTGTGAAAATTATTATATTTCTAAGGCTTCAGACTACTATTTAAAACAAAACGAAAGATCGATTTTTTGAAAATTTCAAATTGTCCCTTAACGTTTGCAAATTGACCGACTTTGCATTTTTCCGTAATTTTAGCAAAAGAAATGTATTGTTGGATACATGGACCAGTCAACTTGACAATGTTGGCTCAGTATTAACACTGATTGTGAGTCAGTAATAGTCTCCCAACAGTTGACAAATTTACCATAGACAAAATTCTAAACGAGACGTTCTGAGAAAAGAGCACTGTTTTCCATCTGTTTGTAACATCATCCTTGAGCACAGTTGCAACGTATTATAGAATAAAACCTTCTTAAATATTATTCCTTTACGCCGAATCCAACGAAATCCAATATCATTTTGTCAAAAGTGTATGTAAAAGAATGAAGTGATTTTGTCATTTATTCACATTGATAACTGATTAAAGTATTATTTGGCGAGCATCTTAGCGAGAGAAAGCAGAAATAAATAAGTTGGAGCAGTGAGAAAAGGGCGAATGTACGCAATCGTCGAGTAACGATCTTTGGCACGGTCTCATCCGCGACTTGGCATTCGAATCTGTTAGCGGTTCTCTCTTGCCAACTGGTTTCTATCACGGTGGCACCGGCAGTGGCACGGGGGCAATTCGTCGATAGCCAGAGATGGCCAACGAATCCGTAACGACCTATTGTCTTTGTCGCCGATTGCTCCAGTCGCGACGCCTTCCTGACGGTGTCACCGTCTGCAAAAAGCACGCTTGTAACACACCGGCCGGCCGGTACATAATTAATTAAACGAACGTCCATTGGCGACAGAACGGTCTGCTCGGCCCTTAACTGACTATTAATTAGAGTTACATAGCTGACCATGATTCACGGTGCAAGATTCATTCTGCGCGGTTCAACGAACATTTTTCTGTGAAAAATTGTAAACGCAGTACCATGAGAAAATCTCACATTTCTAGACCTCTGAAACAACGAACTGTTATTTATTTCTTTTCTCCAGTGCAAAGGATGCTCGTCGATTGAAACATGAAAACTCGAGTCAAAGATACTCGAGCTCCCGTGAACTTGTCCGTGGAAAGTGGTTTATTTGCGTTCGTTGATTGCTGACTTGGAAAGATATATTTATATATTGCACAGCACTTGGAATGATATATTGTTTATACTTGAATCTCCACACCGACGTGTCTCCCACCACTGAATTTCCCACGCGTGCTCCGACTCGCTTAGTAGTGTTTTTCTGTTGTCCCGGCCTGCTGCCAGCGACTTGCCGTCTGGGCCAGTTGCACACGCTTCGCCATTTCCCGAGAATCGCGCGCTTGTAGATCTGCTCTTCTTCGATCGATCGCCTTCCCCCCCTTGCCCTTTATCGCGCAACGTTACTGCCATTGAGAATCGAGTACAGCGACAAAGAAGCATCGGTCGCGATCGAGTGTCATAACGGAACCGTTTGATCGACTGTTTCCTTTTTTTCCCCATTCCCGTAATTTTATACTAATATCGTTACAATGTTTCACGTCGTTTATATTTGTTTTTAGAGTTTCGAGACCTTTCACAGCGAGACTCTGTAGATGTTGTAGTTTCATATTCTGTAGACGTTGTAGTTTCTGTCTCTTGGCTCGTCTAACTTGGCGCGTTGATCCGCTTCTGATCCGTGTTGGCCTGTTGGTTAGCACGTTCGTTCCCGTTGTGCCATAGAAACATTGTTAACCGACTTGAGAATGTCGCACATTCTGCGTTCGTTTCACGGTCACGGCTATTCGTACGGCACATTTTAATCTCTTGCGCTGGAATGACGCGCCAAGCACGTCGAGAATTCTTTGTCCCATAATTGCAGCATTTTTTCAGTTTTAAATATATTTAACTACAACTCAGGCAAATAATAAATTTATTATTACTTCTTAGTAATTTATATTCAGTGATGTCATACCGACGAGTTCAAAAAGAAAGCGACGAATTATTGTATACGGTTTGGTCACTCGTTATGGTCCGCAAGTAATAATTGCCAGCGCAAGTTAACTTCTTGAATGACGTGTCACGCGCCTCAAGAATTCTTTGTTCCAAAATTGTTCCAAAATTGTAATATTTTCCTCAGTTTTAAGTAAAACAAAATAGGCAAAGCAAATAATAAATTTATTACTTGTCAATAATTTCTGTCCAGTGATGTCATATCGGCCAGTTCAAAAAGAAAGCGACAAATTATTGTATACGGTTCGGTCACTCGTTATGGTCCGCAGTCAGTTACCAGTGCATGTGGTTAACCTCCAAAATTGTAATATTTTCCTCAGTTTTAATTATATTTAAGTAAAATAAAATAGGCAAAACGAATAATAAATTTATTATTTGTCAATAATTTTTATCCAGTGATATCATATCGACGAGTTCAAAAAGAAAGCGACGAATTATTATATACGGTTCGGTCACTCGTTATGGTCCGCAATTAGTTGCCAGTGCAAGAAGCTAACCTCCAAAATTGTAATATTTTCTCAGTTTTAAGTATATTTAAGTGAAACAAAATAGGCAAAACGAATAATAAATTTATTACTTGTCAATAATTTCTATCCAGTGATATACCGACGAGTTCAAAAAGAAAACGACGAATTATTGTATACGGTTCGGTCACTCGTTATGGTCCGCAATCAGTTGCCAGCGCAAGTGGTTAAATCGCGTTCCTTCGGCTTCTCATTCCTTGGATGACACAAGGCCCAGGTAAACGATACGAGTTTGTCGAAGGAAGACGATCTGAAATCGATACTGGGTTACTTCCAATCCACGTCCAATCCTTCTGGAATCATCAGTTTCGTCTCATTTAAATCTTAATTAAAACTATCGGCGTCGTAGCTCTCAGTTACAATGATAAATTGGTAAGTAATTGGCAAGGAGAGGGATATTTTAATAGGATAGAATACGTCTTATAGATTCGTGTTTTTGCGCGATGGAGCTTCTAGTCGCAATCACGGGCATTCATTAGTTTCTGGTTGACAAGCTGTTTATCAACGCAGCAACGTCCGCGTGTGGATTTGCTAGCAGGGAGCGACTAAGCAAGCTAAAACAGCCTGTACACGTCACCTCGCCGGATAAATTTGACTTGTGAAAGCGATCGATCATCGATCATCGGGCCTCACCAGAAAGGAAGGCCGATCGTTAACGATCCCGCGATATCCTGTTAATTACGGAATTGCTGACACGACTGTTCAACGCGGACCCATGTCTCGACAACATAATTCGACGAAAGCTGACTTCTCCTCGCTACCGACCTATTCCCATTTCTTCTCTACCAATGGTGGAAAAAACAACGATCGAAATGTGCGCGAATATTGAACTGGAACAAAGATAGTAGACCGTAAAAGAGACTAATTTTTTTTTTTTTTTTCATTTATCAACCGAGTGATTATCGCTCGTCGATAATTGAAAACTTAGGAGTTATTAAATCAACGCTGAAATCAATAATGATTTATCGTGACTGATGTTTAAAATTATAACGAGTCATCGTAACAAAGACGATACTCTCTCCCCATTTTATATCCAATGATAGTTCACTTTTACATTTGGAATGTAATATGATAACATTACGTGCAATATTATTACATTTTAAATATATTTAAGGAACAAAAAATATATATATATATATTTTTTCGTAAATAATACATATTTTTAATACATTTTAATAATACATTTTCGTAAATAATACATTTTTTGTACATATATATGAAAGTAGATATATTTAAATTTATAACATTACAGGTAGGAAATTTAGCTCTAGAAAAAAAAGGAGAAATAAAATTTAACTCTAGAAAAGAAGGAGAAATAAAATGTAACATGGAAACAAAAGAAACACAAAATGTGGACCATAGTCTGCGAGTGATAACTTGTTTTTATATATATATATACTGACACGATAATATCTCATTTTTAGAAATGTAGCTATAACGTCTAAACTATAATTTCTAAATATAACTTTTAAATTATGATCTCTAACCCATATAATCGACACACTGTATTCCAAGAAAATGATTACTTTTTGGTAAAATGTTACAAAAATTAAAGAATAAGCAGAAAATTTTCGAGACTATTCAATTACACACGTTATTTCTCAAATGAGGACCGAGCAAGAAGAATTGAATGTTAATGTGATCAAGATAATAATGCAAGTAAGATATATATATATAAAAAAAAAAAAAAAATTGAAAATTGACACTTAATAACCTACAATATAATGAACGTAAAACCGTGTTCAGCGTTTCTCAGAGAGAGATTCTTGTCACGCTCGAGTTTTGTCATATACAACAGTCTAGCGACTTCAGTTTTCGAAGCAAATTGTCCCATCCGGGGGTATCGAAACAACACGAAACGTATCGACGGCTTCCTCAGCACTGAAATGGCCATTGTTACAATTGCTAAGTTACAAAGGGCGCGAGAGCGACGGGAAGCGACGAGCGTCGTAGAACAAAAGGAAGCCGTAAGACGACAGGAAACGATAAACTGGAACATCCTATCGATAGTCCGTGCGCCGGGAACCAGGAGCGGCGTGCAACTGCACGTTCGGTACGTTCGATGAAGGAGAAGTCGCGCAAAAAGTGGAATCCTCTCGAGACGGAGGCTAGTAAGTAGCCTTATGTAGGCTGACTCAGGAAGGTACCTGGAAAGCACACGGTGTAAGAACCGTATATCGGCGTGCCAGCGACTCGAGTCGAGCCGAGCCGAGCTGAGCTGGCACTTGCCGGCATCGATGTGCCAGAGCATAGGACCTGTTCTTCGAACCAGCCTCCTCGGCCGCGATACGTCGCGCGAAAAAGCGGATGAAGTAACGAGGCAAAATTACGTCTTGTTACGTCCACGTGGATTCCGCAACGCTGCCGCGGATCGATCGAGCTTTCACAACGGCCGTGCAAAAACCCCTCGAATCTTATCTTCGGCGTGGAAGCTCGAAGCTTCGTTTCCTCGGAAAGATTTGTCGGGTTCCGATGCAACGACACGCGAGTTTCGCATCGTCCAAGACGATTTTTATTTCGTCCGGTACATACCTCCGTTGGATGAATCGAAAAATCGACGCTTCTACGTTTGTACAAGTGTATATATTTGTTTTATTTGCACCAACGCGTGAACTTTGTCACAGACTTTGCACCGCAATCGAGCAATTACTGAATCGCTTCGATTCGGCTCTTCAGCAGCTTCACTGTCAAAAAATCAATTTGCAAAGTTGTCGGAAAAGGTTGGGAAGGTCGATCGAAATTAACTTGGTAGATAGGTATCGAGTCTTGGAGCGTCGAATATTTTAACAGGAGCGTTTTCAATGGACGATCCTACGATCAATTAAGTAGGAAATGTTTCACCGCGAGATGCGATGAAAGATCTGTATTTACACACACACACACATACGTGAATTCACAGAGAAGTTCCCCATCGAGATTACCACTTTCTGTGTGAGCGTCACACGAAGGGGCTGTATTTATGACTCCGTATTACCGATCATCCGAACCCCTCCGGTATCGATCTTGAATGTACACATTCGATCAGCGATCAACGAGCGAGGAAATGGAAGGGGGAGAGGGGGAGGAGAGACACGCTGGCTAGACACACAGTCAAAGGCCACGGGGGAAGAGTTACACTCGCGTGCACGTGATTGAACGTGGGTTCGCGATTTACATCGCAATCGGAGTCGTAATCATCCCGAAGCGACCAGCGGTGTACACGACTGGAAGAGAGAGTGTAAAAAGGGCCGTGGATCGGCGGAGGATAGACTCTGTACGTGGCCACCACGTACGAGATCGTTAGCAAAGGTGGAACAACGGCCATGCGAACGACGACTTGAAGGAAGAAGACGAGTACCTACCGACGATTTAACGCGCCTTTGCATCTCCGACTTTTCTATTCCTCTCGGATCTTTTCTCTCTTCGCTTCCGTTCCTCTCGCCTCTCCAATACCCCACGCGTCCGTGTTCGTTTCTCCCTCGTTTTTCGCTGGCTCGTCCCCCAAGTTCGCGAACAGAGCGTGCTTTCGAAACATTTTAAACATCTTACCTCGGAAATCTATTTGTCTGTCGAACACATCGGCGCTTTGAATTATGGACTAATCTGTATTTCCTTTGAGTGGTCCTCTTTAACCGTTACGATGTATCGTTGTTGGTTAGATAAGTTTAGTTTCTCCCTTCGTTTCTTCTTCAATTTTGTCATTATCATTTTCTTACAGAATTCTTGTACCTTTTCTTTTTTCAAAACTAAACTACTTGTCAACTTGACTCGCTTATTATTTTTTTTTTTTTTTTTTGTACAAGTGCAACTTTTTCGATTGGCATCAGAAGAATTAATGTTTACTAAGATCAAGACACTCGCTGACCTGCTACGCTTGGGCATCGATCGTTCCATCGATGCTTCAATTTCTCCATTTCTAGATTACATACGGCAGGGCAATTAAATCAACCCGTTCTAACAAACCATCAAAAACTTTCAACTTTCAAATAAACTTTGCCGCGAGAATCATCAAAAATCTCATCGCGATTAGACAAGACTAGTGTCTAGTAGCAGCAAAAGATAAATCTCGTCGCGGAATACCAACCAAGTTCAAACTCTTACAAGCAATACAGCCACGAGCGATCGCTGAACACCGTCAAAGTTTAGAGAATTCTTCACGCGTAATCATAACTGATAACCGACTTTTCACGCCTTTGGAACGTTCAATTAGAAGCGGAGTGTTCGCGGCCACAGTTGAGCAGCGAGAGAGCGCACGTCAGTTTACGGTTCCGCGGCGGCGGTGCGTCTTCAGCGAGAAGGGATCGTAGGTGTCCGTCCGTGGCCATTATTTTTGCGCTTGTTAGAGCATGAAAGTGCACCGTGAATGTATGTTTCTGTCAACGGTATCGGCATCATGCATCACCGGCTCGAGACGACGCGTGACTCGATAAATCCTGGCCATCTTTAAAGGGACGCCGCGTCGTTTTCTCCATGCTTCGCGGCTTTTCCCGTGGCTGAATCGCGCCGACGCGACCACGCGACCCGGCTAATTTTCGCGCGTCACCATCTTTCCCCGACCTGAAGCCGGAAGCTTTCAAACCAGAGAAAACCGAAATATTTTGAGGTTTAGGTATTATACCCAGAAACTGAAACCGAAATATTGCGAGGTTTAGGTGTGATACCGGTATTTGCTCGCATGTTATCGTAATATAACCGCTATTTTGGAAATAGGTTTTAATACCGGTATAAAACGGTCGTACCGGTATTTTCATACGTATTTTATCTGTATTTAATATCCACAACGATAAAAATACCGAAATATATACCGCTTTACTGACAAAAACACATTTTTCATTTTCTACGTACAGTGATTCTTATTAATATTCGGACATTATGCTATTCGAAATATTGTTGTGGATTTCGATTGTTTATAATAGTAAATTTGGATTAATTTTTTAAGGATATAATAGAACATTCATTATATTTTATAGTAACGTAAATTTTATTTATTTATTGCACATACTTTTCTTAATATCAAACAATAAACTAAACNTATGTCGAAATGTAGCGTGGCAAAAATATTCGGACATTTGAAGAACTACAATATTTGAACCTGAAAATTGTTAACATAAACGATAATTAATATTTTGTTAGGCAGCCCTTAACTTCAATAATATATCGCAGACGCTTAGGCATATTTCCAGTAATTGTTTTTCAGTAATTTAGCGCAATATTCTTCCATTCTACGATTAATCGTTGTTTCAACTCCTCTTTCGATTTATCGACGTACGACAATTAGTCATTTTTCACCGAGAAGAAGGAAAAACGTATCGAGAGATCGGTCGTCTTTTAAAATTAAGTAAGAGTATCGTGGCTGATATTGTACGGAGATACAACGATGAATTAGTATTAAAAATAACAAAGGATATAAGCGTCATCAAATTTACTATCGGTAGCTTTATGAAAACATTTAATCATTGTCTCCTTTTCCTTTTTCTAATATATTAATATTTTATTTACCGGTATTATACCGAAATACATCTACCGATCTAACATCGTTTTACGTCGATCATCGTACCGGTATTCGCTCCATTTCGGTTTCATCAAACGTAATCGGATAGTAACCTAAAAATACCGGTATTTTACCGATATCCGTAATACCGATTCGGTCTCTGTTTCAAACGGAGACGATCACGCGGCTGTCTCGATCTCGCGTTCTACGCATAGCGCCGAATGATCACTCTCGGAAGAACCGTTCGTGGCATCAAGTGGAGTTCTACCGCATGCCTGCTTGAATTCCACGAACATAGAATCCGCATCGGCCATTACTACGGGCAAAATGGGGGGGCAGGGAATGGCACCGATCCCGCCGCGCTACGCACCACACATCTGCAATCCAATCGTGGCATTTTTGTCGCTCTAATGGCATTAACTAAATTGCGGTAAAGACCGCTTTGCTTGGAGAGCGGACACAACGCGGCGAGTGCCAACGCGCGGTTCTTGCCAGCGGCCAGCGTGAGCGGAGATTCTGCGGCTGGGCACACGGGGGCATTTGTTATCTTCTCTCATTTTTGCCGAATGCCCGCGATTAGTTAGTTGTTCCGCGAGCACGCGGCTGTTCTTTGTCCCGGTTTCTTTCTTGTTCGCTTCTGCGCGCAACTATCTTGATATCTTTACTACACGCGCGTCGTAGTAGAATCTTCGTTCAGAGACCTCTCTTCGGTCCCGCGAGCGATTAGACAGGATGCTCAGGTAACAAAAATTGACAGTAGCTGCCGTTTCCTCGAAGACTCCTCAGAGCGATGGAATTTCGTCCGAAATCGGAACAAAGATGTTCTCGAATATTCTCAAATTATTATTGATCATGTCTTAGAACTACCGACGACTAAAGTATAGAGATTGTGCATCGGAGTGCAGAATGAGTAGAAAAGTTTATAATACAACAGAGGGCAACGAACTTTCATTCGTATATTTTATAAAAATTATTCGAATCGCTAAAGATACAACGTTAGTATACAGCTGCAGATTTATACTTTGAAAAATTAGACCATTTCTAGTGTTAAGATTAATTAAAAATTATACTTTATTTTAGTTTTACAGATATATTTCAACGATATATTATTGTTACAATACTGGCAACATGCTCATTGCAATGTTAAATATTCGGTCAAAAAATCGCTCACGCGTCGATACATAGAGCAGCTCAAATTTGCACCATCGCGCGAATGCTAACAATACTATTTATTATTATAAGATTCATAAAATTCGATCAATGTCTATAAACATATTTTTTTACACGCACCAATATTACAATTGAACGTGTAATGGCAAAAAATATTAATTAATTAATACCGAGTAGAACTCGTACTTTTAATTTTTGGCCGCAAGTAGGATTCGGAAAGTTCTACAAAATTTAACAATATAATTCTTTAATTATACCTTTACAATGTGAAAACTGAAAACTTTCAGTTGTAAGATTGAGTTACGTTACGTTTCGTTGCACGTTACGCGAGACATCGTGACGTCTCTATTACGTTTAAAGGAAATTTATCATTCTACAAGCTGTGACAACAAACGCCGAACGAACTGTTCGCCATGGCACGGCGTGCTCGTTAACGCTCCCGTTCATCGTTATTTCATTCGCCGTCGCGTCGAGTCGTTATTCGTACGAATATACGTGTAAATATACGCGCGTGTCAAGGGACAGCCGATTACATGCGCGCACGCACAGAAATATATGTACGTACGTGGGCAGACTGATCCCCGGGGACCTTAATGATCGAACATCCTCGCTGCAAATGAACTGCAGGAAGTACCTACTCCGGATCCTAATGCAGCAGAATAGATAACGACGTGATTTGTGCATCTGACTCGGCGGGAATTTCAGGGTGACCGGTAAATACGTACGTCGAGATAGATCCTCTTCTGTGTAATTAAATAAAGAGGAAGTTGGCGGACAACTGATCGTTTCCAATTTAGCGCGGTTAGCCGATCTTTCGAACTCTCGTTTGGCTATCATTAACGCTAGAAACAGCCGGTCTTCGACACGCACGAAAATATTCTGCATGAAAATCGTAGTTCATTCACGTGTTGTGTAACGTAACAAACATTTTATAGCCATGTGATAGATCGCACAATTAAATTTACAGGTTTATCGTGTGTAATCAAGTTGTTTTTGAAATCAAATTAAGTCGATTTTGTAAACCTAGTGATAACCAGTACTAAATATTCGATATTTTAATCTATATTGCTGTATTTACGCGCGTCTCTAGATTTTCCATAAATCCGCCGAAAGATGAAATCAAAGTGAGATCTCTAGCCTAGAAAGGCTTCCAAACTCGAGTGACGCTGATTTTTAACGAGTATCGTGCAAAGAGTAATATTCTCTTTTGGCGAGAAACGAGCCTCGAGCTAACCGAAACCACAGAGACAAAGCACGATCCAGCTCGACCAAACGAAAGGACGGGGACTAAGAAAATACTAACGACGACAACTCACAGAGCGGCGTCTTCTTCTTCTCTTTTTCACAAGTTTCTTTTTCTTCACTTTTCACTCGCGGTCTCCTCTTTCGTCGTCGTACATTTTTCGTACAAGAGAAGGCAGACGCTCGCTAATAGAATTCGCAGTCCTTTATTTACTTCGTTTCCTCGGCCACGCCAATTTTCTCTCGTCTCTGCTGACTCCTCTCTTATCAAAACAATCCTCTCGGGAGTCACCGATTTACCGCGAACGCCCGCAACCATCGTGACAACAACGCGAACGATGCCCCGGTCCTGTTGGCAGAAAATGACAAATTCCATTCGCGTTCTTCTCTGTTATTACGTCAGTCGTTCATTTTTCTTTACCTCGCTGTTGAAACAACCGGTTTCCCCCGGATGGACAGGCAATAGGAAATTTTTCACGGACCACGGCACGAAGCAACCATAAACCAGATCCACGATCGTCTCGCGGAATCGTTTTGTCATTTTAGTCGATCGTTGGAAATGATCCTGCCGTCTTAACGATCTAATAATCGAGCCGGAGGACTCGCTTTTTGTTCGCGTAAGGAGAAATATATATATATATATATACGTACGTACGTACGTACGTGCGTACGTAGAGAAAAGGTGAAGAACAACCGAGTGCCACGAACCTCTCTCGCCAGAGCAAGAAGTTAAGCTCGTTGACATCGCACTCGTGAGGTCAGTCAACCAGAGTTCGATTCCCACCGATCTTACTTTCGTACTTAGCCACTCTCTTATTCAACCGTCGACGACTCTCGACCGTACGCCGGGGTGGTGTGTATATCGAGAGTGTGCGCACTCGTCGCGTCCGTGTGTCGTTACGATTGCGAGTCACGTGGTTCACGCGTATTTCATTCGTCACTGTTACCTATTAATTTGTTACGTGCTGCCGATTTTCCGTGTCAACGACACTGACAGCTAACAAGGAAGGAAAGGATGTTGACAATCGCGCAAGTTCAGAGGTCGCTAACTTGTACTACACCAGCGCCTAAATACAGAGGTGGTCAAATTTCTCTACCCTACGTGCCGATTTTTCTCTCAAGTAAGCTCTAAATGACGCGCCACCAAATTATTAAATTACTTCAACAACAAAATATTATTTATAAATAAAATAATATTATTTATAAGTAAACTTATAAGAAGGACAAAATTACTCACTTTTGAGCTCATTTGTGCTCTTGTTTTCTATATTCTATAAATCTTCGTTTCTATACTTTAAATTCTATAAATTAATAAATAAATTATCAATAAATTCTATAAATAATTCTATTTAAATTTTCGTCGGACATTCTCGATCGGTGTTTGTTGTTAATTAATTTTTAATGGAAGAGTATGAAAGGTACTTTTCAAATATACATACTATATTTGCGTAAACTTTCTGAGGTTTGGAAAAGCTTTGGGATCTTCCAAAAATTTATCAAGTCAAACGTCACTCGTAACAGGGGGGAGGGTATTAAATTTTGCTTTTTTTTTAAAAAAACTCAGAGAAATTGATCGGACAATATATCGACTAAATTCTGAAAATAGCCGAGTTAATTTCAATATTTTTGTATCTTGTATTTTTCATTCTGTTTGTTATCAAAACTTGCACTATGCGGTTGTGCCTGGCCTAAATTGCTAGAGAAGAACTATCGAAGAACTATTATAGAACTGCTCGATGTCAGAATCTCTTCATATTCTGGCTTATCGCAGAGGAAAGAGAGACAGTAGTGAATTTTGTTCTTTTGGTAACATAAATATAAAATTATATTCTATTATATTATCATATAAATATAAAATTATATAAAATATAATTTTATCTCTTGTAAATATAATTTTAATTTAGGTACTAGCGGATTTTGTCCTTTGTAAATAAGAGTTCGTAGAATGTTTTATCACTAGCTGTACCAGTGTTAGCGCTGAGCTAATACCGATGGTATAAGAATGGTTGGTCGCTCGAGTCGCAGTTTCTGCATTTTGTCGTTTGAAAAAAATGCGTGGAGCTGGGTGCAGGGAAGCGTGTCAACGCTCATAGAGAAGGTATCTGGGAACGCGGATCGAAAAGGAGTCCCACCTTGATCCACATCGGTGGAACGCAAACCTACAGCGTTCGTGGAGGAAGTTTTACAATGGCGTAAACGCGAATAAGCGACCTCACCGCGTAATCTCCTCGCTGCGGTTTCACGTTGTTGCACGGTATTTTCTGTCAAAGCGTGACCAAAGTCCCCCATCCCCCGCGTAACGGAAGTTCGTATTCAATTTTCAAATCAGAGATCTCGTCTCCCTGCAGCGGAAAATTAAGCGACGCGATCGCCGCCAGGTTTTTGCCGTTGGTTCGTTCCGGTCGCTTTTCCAAACGGCGCGGGCGAAAAAACCGGCGTCCAGACAACTGGCAAATTGCCGACACTTTGCGGCCGTGTCTGATTTTTCTCTCATTCGAGGATCGAAGAACCGAGAAAAATAGTCTACCTAACCGATCTGTTTCAACGAAACGTTTTTCTCTTTGCTCCCTGTGGCACGTTCGCTTCGTGAACCTTACTCGACGTTACTCTTACGGCTGGGCTGGATTTTTTCTCAGAGCTATTTAAGAAATTTATGCAAAGTCAACAGTCATCGCACCTGTAAATACAGATTAACAATGAATTTATTAGTTTCAATAAATACGTTTTGTTACTTTGAAGTGGCAAACGGTTTACAATACGTTTGCACTCGTGTGTGTAAAAGCTCAAATACGGAATTCTATGAATTACAGTTTGCGCTTGGTGTTAAATACACGTTGCATTTCGAGCATTTTATTTTCGGAACCTTTTCTACAACCTTTTTACCCTCATCTGATGGTGATTCACCACTAGATTCATCGCTGTCAATAATATTTATTTATTTTTAATATCAGTCAGAATCTAATAAAGATTCTTCAGATCTAACGCTCTGTTATATTTATATACGACAAATTCGTCTCCTCTCTTCTCAAGATTACATATTCTAAAGGACAATTGCAAGAAAAAAAGATCCAAGTTTGCTCCGTTTCACACAGTTGTCAGCTTGTGTTACGGAATGAGATAAAAATGTCTCGACTGATAAAACTCGTAGTTTTACACGCTCGAATGATATTACAATCTGGTTGGGAGGGGAGGGGGAGGACAGAACTGAGCGTAATAGCACGGCATAGCTCTGTAATTATTTCATCGTATCGTTCTCCGTCCAGAACCACTTTTCTCGCTTGTGAATACTGGACGCGCGTCCAGATACCGTATGATTTTCTGCAGTCATAGCCGTGGAACCTTGACGGTATTAGCAATTGACGATTAATGTACCGTCATTCATATCTGTATTACGTCGTCGTCCGAGTCTAGCTTTCCCCGCGAGCTCTCACGTATGTATGCACTTACGTTCGTCTATAAACGAACGACGAATGATTTCCTCCGGGCTTGGAACGATTTCGTCGAGCACGCTCTCGCGCTTTATTGCGAGCAATGAATTTACCTGTTGGTTCGCATCAGCGAACCGTCTCGGGGCAAAAGTTTATTTCGTTCCTCCATCTGACGTAGACACGCTGTAAATTGATCCACCCACGAAAGAAAGAGAAAACACGTTAATGCGTACTTTCGTTATGTTTAAAAAAAAAAAAAGAAAGAAAGAAAGAAAGAAAAAAATTGATGCGTATGAATGGTACCGGATCGAGGAGAAAAACACGTGGTAGGACGAAGAAAAACACTTGGACGGACCTGTTTGTCGGGAGACGGAGCCAACTGGTGGTAAAACGGAGTAGACGGAAATGTCATTGCCACGCTTCGTTGCGACAGAGAGAAGAGGAGTCGGGATTCTGTTTTTTTTTTTTTCTTCTTTTTCTTTTTTTACGAAGGAAGGAGCGAGGGGAAAAAAGAGGAATCCAGCAGCAGCCACATGGCGCTATGCAAACCCCATCGTCGTAAACTGTCAGCGATACGGCTTGCGTCCTGTTAGCGAAGAGGAGCCTCCTTCCTCTCCTCTTCTCACTCTCCTCTTTTTCTGCCCCCCACTTACGTCTTCTTGCGCCGTCCCCCTCGTCGTTTTTCTCCCGCTGATGGCTTTTCGAGCTTTGCGGGCTTTCACCCTTCCGTACGATATGGAGAGAGACATCTGTCCACCAAACTCGCGTGGTTGACCCCCTTCCATCGACGTGACACGGTCAGTTTGAAACTCTTCTCTGAATAACTTTGATGCTGTTAACATCCAGAACTATCAAAGTAGTCGAAATGAATTATTAACTTCTTGCGCTGAAATGACGTGCGTCGAGAATTTTCTTGTCCCAAAACTGCCATATTTTCTCAGTTTTAAATATATTTAAGTATAACTCGGGGGGCGAAACAAATAATAAATTTATTATTACTTCTCAATAATTTCTATTCAGTGATATCATACCGACGAGTTCAAAAAGAAAGCGACGAATTATTTTATACGGTTCACTCGTTATGGTCCGCAATCAGTTGCCAGTGCAAGAGGCTAACTTCCAAAATTGTAATATTTTCTCAGTTTTAAGTATATTTAAGTAAAACAAAATAGGCAAAGCAAATAATAAATTTATTACTTGTCAATAATTTCTATCCAGTGACGTTATATCAACGAGTTCAAAAAGAAAGCGACAAATTATTGTATACGGTTCGGTCACTCGTTATGGTCCGCAATCAGTTGCCAGTGCAAGAAGCTAACCTCCAAAATTGTAATATTTCCTCAGTTTTAAGTATATTCAAGTAAAACAAAATAGGCAAAACGAATAATAAATTTATTACGTGTCAATAATTTCTATCCAGTGATGTCATATCGACGAGTTTAAAAAGAAAGCGACGAATTATTGTATATGGTTCTGGTCACTCGTTATGGTCCGCAATCAGTTGCCAGCGCAAAGGGGTTAACCTTCAAAATTGTAATATTTTCCTGAGTGTTAAGTATATTTAAGTAAAACAAAATAGGCAAAGCAAATAATAAATTTATTACTTGTCAATAATTTCTATCCAGTGACGTCATACCGACGAGTTCAAGAAAAAAGCGACGAATCGTTGTATACGGTTCTGCTCACTTGTTATGGTCCGCAATCAGTTGTCAGCGCAAGTGGTTAAACTCTTGCGCTGGTATGACGTGACATGTACGTCGAGAATTTTTTGCCCCAAAATTGCCATATTTCCTCAACAGTTTTAAGTATATTTAAGTATAAGCCAGGCAAAACAAATAACAAATTTATTACATCTCAATAGTTTCCATCTAGTAATATCACACCGACGAGTTGAAAAGAAAAAGAAAGCAACGAATTATATTGTATACGGTTCGGTCACTCGTTATGGTCCGCAATCAGTTGCCAGCGCAAGTGGTTAAATGATCTTTCATAAAATGTATAAATGAAAGCTTGTGCGAGTTATCGTTACCACAAAGCTTTTCTATTTTTTTTACTTTAATGTCTCTGACGTTGGAAATTTTCAGTAGTGTCCAGTGTTAAATACTTCGACGCAATTTATACGAAATTGCAATTGAAACAATTTATAGGAAAGATTGTATCTAAAAAGTATATCTCAAGATTATACTTTTTGCAAAGGAATTCGATGGTAGAATTCTACGTGGAAGGAAAGCAACATGAAACAGATGCAAAGGAACTTTGTGGTTCCGAAAAGAAATGAGGTTGGAGTCTGAGGACGATGAATAATGCTCGATTTATACAGTAAAGACTAAATGGTTAATTCAATGCGTGGACTCGATATCGGACTCTTGCTAACTGCAGCTCTTTTGAATAAATTGAAAACTCGCACGTTCGTCTCGTTGCTAGTACTAAGCAGCTGAGATTCGATCTAACTAATCGTCAAAAGCCATTTCGGCTACGTTTCGTTCATTTTTTCCTACGATTTTTCATCATCCCCGTTCTCGTTCTCCGATTCGAGGTCAAATCGATCTAAATTCTTTCTTAACTCCTTCTTCCTTCGTCGCCTGATTCGCACAGGTCTCCGGAATTCTTCGTACAAACGCAGCGAAAGGCACCAACGTGTCTCAGACTGTCTCGATTTTCACACGAAAATTTCTCTTTCTCACGTCTGTATGTCGTTACAGCGAAGGGAGCCTGTGCGTCCATTCACAGTCGCGACGCGCTCTCAGAATGTTAAACTTAACGACGTATCATGAGCCCATTAGCTTATCAATGAGCAACCCCTTGAGCATGGGGGAGTACGAAAATAAACCGTGGTACCCCGTGAGAATTCAGCCACCTTTCTCCGCTCTCTCTTTTTGTCCGATGCTCTCTCGCATACCTTCTCACACTTTGGATCGCGTTAAAAGCGGACAGGCTTGCGTTGCACATGGCGACCGATTGACGTCGACGGCAAGGACAAGCGTGTAAAAACGTAAACTCCCCGCGCCATGCTCGAAAAAACCGTGCGTAACGCGGTTTGTGATCATCGAGAGCGGCCGGTGTTTGTTGTTTAAACAAACGATACTGTGGAGTATCTCCTACGGTAGTTACATTTTCGGAGAATCTCAAGAACTCTTTTGTCAGAATTTCTCGTGAGAA
The DNA here is from genome assembly GCF_011392965.1 of Frieseomelitta varia. NCBI lineage: Eukaryota > Metazoa > Arthropoda > Insecta > Hymenoptera > Apidae > Frieseomelitta > Frieseomelitta varia. The sequence goes on along the minus strand of NW_025110273.1, from coordinate 352,541 downwards.
TTTACGGAAATCGTTTTGTAACCGGGTGAAGAAGTCGTGAATGTGTTTGACACACAGGGTGTCCACTTTAACGATTATTTAAAAATCGTGCGTGTTTGGTACACAGGGTGTTACTTTACCGACTGCTTAAAAATTTTAAGAACAAGAAAAAACACTGTCGTGTAAAGTTTGTTTAAATAACGTCTTGTTTTACAGAGAATGTAACGTGAATACGTGCGTAACAGCGAATTCGAAGTTTGACGGTCTGGAGGGCGATCATTTTGAAATTTAGAAATTTTCAACGACAAAGTAACTACGAACGATCTTACGTATTCTTTTCATTCGTATAATGGTGGAGGGTGTTTCAAGGTCAACTTGATTCTTTTAAATCAGACCATACATTTTCTTATTCGTATTATCGACAGCTGGTTTCAATACGAATGACCTACAATGTCGTACCATTTCTTCCAGTTAGTCCTAAATATGAAAAAAATTGTTAATACTACGTAAGACACCTTTTCATACTGAAACATTTTTTTCGTAGCTTCAACACATTCCGAAATATTTCACTGTACTCACAAGGAGAGGTTACAGCTGTTGGGTCGTCGATTTTAATGAAATTTGGTCTGTCGAAGCAAATATAATTTGACTATGTCCGAGCATTTCAGTCAATACTTATTTACATAGATGTTTAATGTTTCAATTTTCTATAAATATACTCTAGAGATATACCTCTTTTCGTAATTTACGAGCAATAATGTAGTAGCGAAAATGATAGTGGATTCGTATCCGGAGGTTTCAGGGTCGAATCTTCCCAGGAAAGAATATTTTTGTATTATCTCCACTTTTGTTTTCTTCTTTTTTTTTATGTAGAATACTGTGTTTTACATTTTTATAGTATCCCTAATTATTAATTTATTTAAAATAGCACAGAAAATTTCAATATAAAATACAACGTCGAACGTTACAATTTTTAGTAATTAATATTTTGCAAAAGAACATTACAATGTCTAGGATGATAAGCGTCATAAAAGCATGAAAAGCATAAATATACCTGGCAGTATGAACATTTTATAAATACCATATTATTACACGAACACTTTGCGTTTCTTACATCGTCTGGAAAGCACACTTGGTTTACATTGAAATATATGGATTTATTAGATATTAATTTTGTTGCNGAAATATTTAACCATTGCATTGAAAACTGGTGCAGATAATTGATTATGAATCAATGAATGAATTTTGATAGCGTCTTCCCTACGTTCGAAAGTTCATGATTATTTTGTGAAATTTCTATAGCATTGTATAATAGGGACATTATAAAATTGTAATAATGGCGACATAACTAGGGACATTATAAAAATATAAAACACAATATTCTACATTAAAAAAAAAAGACAAAAAAAAAGAAAGAAAGCAAAAATAGAGATAATACAAAAAAATTTCTCACGTAGGAGGATTTGACGAACCCTAAAACTTCCGGGTATGAATACATTACACTACAGCTTCGCTACTATATCACTACATCCAACATTAAGAAAAGAAGTATGTATAGCTCTAATAGAAAATGAAAACATTAAATATCTCTGTAAATAATGAGTATTGACGGAAATGCATAGTCAAATTATTTCTACTTTAGAATCGACAGACCAGATTTCATTAAAATCGACGATCCAGCAGCTGTGACCTCTTCTTGTCAGTTAGATGAAACACCCTGTACATATCTTCTTCCGATTTCCATTATACTTTGGTCCTTGACTAAATAATATCAGACGACTCGTTGCGTGACGAATTCCTGGCAACGCTCGATCTCGTGTACTTTCTGGGTGTGCCATTTCTAGGAAGCGGAAACAACGACCGTTCTAGATCCGACGCGGCGCTTTATCTTCCCTCCGCGTTATCGTCGGCCGGGTGTAATGTTTAAACAGGCTCCACGCGACTTGCTCGCGCGATCCGTCAGTTTTCCAGTTTCGTGAACACGTACGTACGTATATGCATACATATATACATACATAAATACATACATATATATATATATATACGTGCGTGTAAGGTTTTCTCGTTGCAGCTGCACGTCGAGGCACGAGAGTGTTCCGGAGCTGCGGTCATCCGCAAGTCGCGTGTTAAAGAAAGCAAAACTCGTCGCCCCGTAGAATGGTACCGGCATTTCTTTTTATTTGTCTTTTCTCTCTCAAAGGAACGAACCTTTTCTCCGCGATGTCGCCGTTGTCGTCGACGTTATCGAGGTCGCGTTTACGATCGACGACCGCACGGGCCAGCGAGCGAGTGTTACGTTTCAAAAACCGCAGAGGGCACGCCGACACGTCGTTCCACGCTCGCATGGGAACGCGTTTCATTCTTCCTTTCCCTCTGTTTGGATTCCATTCGATCCGCCAGGCCCTCGCAAAAATTGCCGCGGTGATCCCCCCGCCCCTCCCTCGAGTTGCCATCTCGTCGAAGATATTCCAGGAAATGGGACTTCTCTCCTCTTGCTTCTCGCTCGCCAACCTTTATTCCCTCATATGTACGTACGTACACTTTCGTACACCTTCGGCAGACATCACCTGGCTCGAATTGGGCAATTGTGAAAGACATAATTGTCTTTAATTGGCAAGTGTTTGAAGTACGGAGGCAAAATTCGACTGGACTTTGATCCGTTCCACAGTCGAGCTAGAAAGTTTATACTGTCGAACGTATAGTGTCGATGAATTTACGAAGGAGAACTGCGTGTCAGAGAACAAATTCAGGAAAGTGCGTCTAATTAGAAGCTAACGAGGGGGTGATCGGCGGCCAAAGTAATCGGATATTCGAGCAAATGATGGTTTTCCTCCAGCCTCGTGTGTTTATGGAGGCCAGCCACCCCTGCAGAAAGCAAGCAAGCAGCTTCCGAACCCGCAGTCACATTATCCACGTGGGAAGCTTTACCACTTACCACCTTTCTCATTCATAGAGACACTTCACTACCTTATCCACTACCTTATCCTTCTTCAACCGAGCTCTCGATTGTCTCCGCTGTGAATGCAGAATGGTCATCGACCTGGTCAACAGACGAGAAATCGGACGCTTGCTCTTTTGTTCGTTCCCGAACGAATCGATCATCGATAAAGAGACGCACGCTCGGGACATTCAAGCATCCGCTAGTTAGCTATCTTTGACACGAAAGTTGATTCGATTACCCTCTGTGAATGAGCCTCGTGCGTTTGAAATTCCTTGGTTCTGAATATGTCCTAACGCGTGGAGAAAACCCTCCATCTAACTATTAGCTACGTACGTACGTTCTTTAATTTTTATACCAGTTTCATTTTTGTACGTTTCACGCGAAAATATAACTACGATTTCTTGCCGATTGTTAATTTCCAAGCAACAAATATTGATGGCAATACGTTAGACTGGTAAGTCAAGCCTTACTCGAATATACCATAGCGCCTGATGAAACTTTAGAGCCGATTTTCTTGAAAACGAAGCATCGGACGAAAAAGTTTGTTGTTCTCTTTCTTTGATTCATTTCTTTTCGAGTCACTCTATACGCCATTACGAACCACCTTGTATAATTTACATTTGACATATAATATAAATAACATAATATAAAGATATATTTCTATGTATCTTTATATATAACAATGATGGCGAACCTATGACCCGCGGGTCAGACACTGACAGACACGCAGGNCTTTTTAAATGACCCACGCGTTGATTTTTATAAACTTATCATCGTATATATAAAAGAATTTTAATTATTTTTCGAACCCCTTTTTTCAGAAAATGTTAAGAAAATTACAAGTGTTCGATTAGAGCTTAAAAGTGAGAAATAAATGCATAATTGTGTTCTATGGAGGATTTACGACTTGGTTATGTATAGGTATTTTAAGTCTTGAATGTTATACGAGTTACTTCTGTCCAAAAAATTTTATACAGCGCTTACGATTAAACAGATGTGATAAACACTAAAAAACACACTAGATCCCGTTCTCAGAATGGGTAGCTTTGCTAGTTTTTTATATAATAATAGAGAAAACAGATAATAAAAAATATTAAGAAATAAAGTAAAATATATCTTATGTATAGTGCAGGGGGTGACTGGGCATGATGTCACCCCTTTCATATCAATTTTTTCACGTCGACATTTATTTTTTGCTCTTCACTTGCAAAAGTAAAAGTTGTCAAACAAAAAGGAAACGTAAACTTCTTAGAGGATTATAAAAGTGAGAACCAAAGAAAAGTAGTTTTTAACCATCCAGCCCTCCCCCTTTCCAAGTGACGCCACCGACTTAGTGATCCACGAGCTAGTACTAAAAAAAATAACGAACAAAATTTGACCTACTTCTCAAAAAGAGAGAATATATATTATTATATTATTATTATATAATAATAATATATTATATTATTATATTATAATTATATATATTAATATTATATTATATTATTATATTTTATATTATATTATCATATTATAATTATATATATTAATATTATATTATTATTATATATATTATTATAATATAATAATATAATACTATATATTTATATTATTTATATATATTATAATACAAAGATATATTTTTATATATCTTTTTCCGAGTTATTTCTTCTCGTAGAATCACTCTATATCCAATTACGAACCACCCTGTACATCTTACACGAATGTATGTTTGTCGTTAAGTGACAAATATCTGGAACGCATCGCTGACAACAGGCGAGCGATTGGAGGTGAGAGGCGCGTAAGTACCGCGAAAGAAAGGAGATGGTACGAGCGGTTGGGATTTAATTAACACGCAGCTCAGTGGCGATTGCTCAATCAAGGGCTATCAACCGGCGGGTTTCGAGCGCCCGGTCCCCTGCAGACACGTTGGTCAACGCTGAGCAGAGTCACGATCCGATCGCGACATCTTCCGATTCCCTTGGATTCTTATCTCGTTTCTTAATTGATCGCGTCCGTTGACCCTTAATTATTCGACGATCTGCCATCGGTGGGGTTGACCCTCGGCCCGCAGCCAGCCCTTTCTCCTTTCCCTTGGTAGCGACGATTCCAAAGCGTTACGACTCGCCTCCTACACCTTGCCGCCACGCTAGGAGAAACGGTTCGCTCGCTTGCTCGCTCGCTCGCTCGCTCGCTCGCTTAGCTTTCTGTCGGTGCGACGCGCTCCCGCTCTTAATGGATGCTAATTCGACTACCGTATTGCGGTGCCGTTTCTTAATTAGCGGTCCTCACGAGCGCCGACTACGATCAGTGTCCCGAGCTAATTACACGCTCCTAGATCCTCCGGTTACTGCCGTCCTCAAGGGGATCCTCTCCCCTTCTCTCCCTTTTTCGCTTCCTCGCTTTTTTCCACCACTCGTCGTCCTCCTGTCGCGACGTTTTTCTCTGCCATTCTCGGCGTTTCGAGAGTACGTTGGTCCAACTGCTCGAACAGAAAGAGAAAGAGAGATAGAGAGGAGAGTTTTCGAGGGGCCAAAGAAGCTTCTCGCAAAGAAAGAGAAAAAAAGAAAGAAAGAGAGAGAAAGAGCCAGTCCATTAACATTCGGCGCGGCAAATTACAAGCCGAGACACTAATGGACCCAGCACGGGCGGTCCTCCGTCCATTGATGGTGGGTGGTGATGGTGATGGCGAAGCTGATGGTGTACCGGTGATGGTGTGGTGCTGTTTGCTGGCAGTCGTAACGCTGATGTCGGTACCTCTCTTTCTCTCTCTCTCTCTTTCTCCTCCTCCTCTCTATCATTTCGCGGGGCCAGGTTGAAGATGAGTTTTCGTGATACCGCGGTCGTCCTCGGTCTTCCTCGAAAAAGCACGCGACAGAGCTTCGACAGATTCCACACCCCCGTGCTCTTCCGTGACGTTGCTCTCCAGATAGTTGCTCTTTATTCCTTTCTTTTTTTTTTTTTTTTTTCTCTCCAGTTTTACGAAGGTGACAGTTTCGGGAAACGGTCGTTTCGTTTTGAAGAAGACTCTCGACTCGGTTCCTCCACTTTGACTCGGTGCTAGCGAGATCTCGATGGGCAACCTGTCGATGTTGCACGGCGCAATTGGTCCGCGGACCATAACGAGTGACCGAACCGTATACAATAATTCGTCACTTTCTTTCCCTTTTGAATTCGTCGGTACGACATCACTGGGTAGAAGTGACAAATTTATTATTTGCTTTACCCATTTTGTTTTATTTAAATATACTTAAAACTGAGGAAATATTACTATTTTGGAGGTTAACCCCTTGCGCTGGCAACTGATTGCGTACCATAACGAGTGGCCGAACCGTATACAATAATTCGTCACTTTCTTTCTCTTTTGAATTCGTCGGTACGATATCATTGGGTAAAAGTAATAAATTTATTATTTGCTTTGCCTATTTTGTTTTATTTAAATATACTTAAAACTGAGGAAATATTAGAATTTTGAAGGTTAACCCTTTTGCGCTGGCAACTGATTGCGGACCATAACGAGTGGCCGAACCGTATACAATAATTCGTCACTTTCTTTCTCTTTTGAATTCGTCGGTACGATATCACTGGGTAAAAGTAATAAATTTATTATTTGCTTTGCCTATTTTGTTTTATTTAAATATACTTAGAACTGAGGAAATATTACAATTTTGGAGGTTAACCCCTTGCGCTGGCAACTGATTGCGGACCATAACGAGCGGCCGAACCGTATACAATAATTTGTCGCTTTCTTTTTAAACTCAGTATATCACTGGATAGAAATTATTGGGCAATAAACTTATTATTTGTTTTGCCTGTTTTGTTTTATTCAATTATACTTAAAAACTGAGAAAATATTACAATTTTGGAACAAAAGAAAAAAATTCTCGACGTGCGCGGCGACGTCAATCCAGCGCGAGATCGTTAATTCACAGCCGGCGTAATTTATTCGCGCTGAGTTTCGCGGTTTTGATCATTGAAACTTGTCCGCCAGGTTCGTGCTTTCGGAAATCGAAAGCCGAGAACCGGCAAGATCGGTTGTTCCTAATCGTATCAATCACACGTGACTTTCCCGCGCTCGCTTTCGATATTCGTGTCAATCTCGAGCGTTTCCCCTTTGCTGTCGCTTTCCTTGGTTTCGCGCGAGAAGATAAATATGCAAGGACCACTCTCGAGATCGAGTCTCTCTCGCGAAGGTGTGGCCGCGACGAGTTTATCCGCCAAGTGGTTAGAATGTAGGTCGGGACTAGCGATGCATCGGCGACTTTGTGCGATCGATCGGGCCCAGTGTCGAGAAATTAGCGTCGTTTCGCCGAAACGAAACGAAACGCGCGGTCCATCTGCGGTCACCGAGCGTAATTGGCCGTGTTGTCCAGCGGCGGCCGATGATAAAAAGCATCGATATCGAGAGCGGACGAGCGGTTAATGCGAGCGACCAAGCGTGTTGCTGTTGGCTTACGAACCACCGATGCCAACAGCTGGCTCGTCCGTCTCTTCCGTCGCCTCGCGTCCCTTTTCGCGATCCCCCGTGGCTTCTTGCGCTTCTGCTTTTTAACCCGTCTCTCCTCCCCCTCCTCCATCCTCCTCCGAGTAATTCGAGCTCGTGCCAAAAGAAGTCGGGGAATTCGCCGCGGCGAAACGCGCTCGAATTTGATGGTTCCGCTCCCAAATCCGATCGTACCAAGCTGACGTCGTTACCTTTATTTGTCCTCCACCGTTTCTTATTAACCTCCGTCCTGGTCACGTTCTCTTTACCTTTTCTCCCCCTCGGTTTCGCTGCGACTTCTTTCCTTTCCTTCTTTCTTCCTCCCGTTTCTTTTCTTTCGGCGCGAAGCGTGGTTATTGACCACCGAAATTTCGCCTCTCCATGACCGACGATGTGTCCAATTTTTTTTTTCTATGTCCAATCCCCACTCGATTCTGTTTCTTCCATTCTCGAAAGAACGACAAACAAGAAAGAAAAAAAAAGAGAAATTGGAGCTGACGACAAATTTCTTGTCGTTTCTGCCGGAGAGTGACAATTTCGTTACTTGGTTTCGGTCGGTCGCGATTTTAGTGATCGTCGCGGAGACACAATCTTCGAAAGACAGGATCTTTCCGCGCGAGATCCTCAATTTGCGACGCCGCGGCTCGTTTTGTTCGCGCTTCGTTTTCCGTTTGGCGATGTTATTACGGTCTAAAGTGGACGAGTCGTAATGACACCGGAGGCCGCCATTTTAGTGCTAAGTGCCGCGCATTATCGGCCCCAGGGATGAGAGTCTCTACAGTCTCTTTCGTACTTTTTCCTTTTTCTCTCTCCTTCTGTTTTTTTTTTCCCCCTCTTATCCTCTCGGTTCCTTGTTTCCCTATTTGTCGTCCTTCGTATTTCCGACCGGAGAACCGGCCGCAAACGACGTTCATCGTTTCATCCCATTGCTCGCTCTTTAAGACCGGAAATTCGATTACGGTACTCGAAGTGTTTCTGAGAAAGAACGGCACAAAGAAACGGTGTGATTTAGAATGAACGAGCACGATGCAAAAAACCCTCGTGTTATTTCGGATGTGTAAACGTACGTACGTCGGATCGGACTGCAAAAGTTTGTTCAATTTCTGTTTGGAAACTTGTTTCTTTCTTCTTCGTTTTCTTTTTGCTTTTCGTATTTTAACGTCGGTCTCACTCCCTCCCAGGTTGATGCAACTTTCTATCGAAAATGGTTCTGTCGTTGCGTTTCCTCCAACAGAAAACCACTCGATGTTTTCTTTTGCCAATTGAATGGCGATCGATCGATCAAAAATCGCGGAACCTATTCGTCACTTTCCGAACGAGATTCGGTTAAAATTCGCGAGAATCGTGGCTCACCGACGAGTTCATTCGAAGCCGGCATTCACGCGTATTGTTAATTGCCACCGAACAACCTTTCCACGATCGTAATAGAATTTTTATTACACCCAGCTCGGATATTCGCCGAATTCTTTCGCCGAGCAATGCGACACGGGCGATAAAAACACTCTGGGAAGATGGGGGAAGTCTACTCTTATTTTTGTGAGAATTAAATAGTATCGAGAAACGTGAAACTTGTAAATTCTTTGTAAGTCCTGTTGCGTGTTTGTGAAAATACAGAAGAATTTCTTCTTTCTCCAAGTACAGATTATTCTTTTGTTCCAAGAGAAAAGAATCACACGTGAAGTTCCAATAGATCATTGTAAAGGGAAAAACAATCTTCAAACCTGATGATGGTAGATTTATTAATTTTTTTCTCAATGTATTTATTAAAATCTTCTAGAAGACAATTCACCAAAGATGCAAAGATGCTTGTTCGAACGAAAGATTGATTAAAGATCCGTGTGAAAGTAGAAAAGCTTTCAGCTTCAAATTCAGCCCAGTTTTCTAATTATTTTCCAATATCTTCTTTCCTGCGAAGTTTCACAACAGTTTGAAGTGTCGAACATTTTGCGCTTTCTGCGTGCGAGACGCGTTGCTTAACGAGCGCGGCGAGAATATCTGCAAATATTGTTCCGTTTAATTAATCGTGTGAATAGGAGGCGAGAACTAGGAAGAGAGCACGGAAATTGACATGGAACCAGCGCGCGGTTTACACTCCCACGTAGCTGGATCGGCATGATTCATCGGCGTTGTCTCAATTGTCTTATTTCGCCGAGTAGTGAAAGTAGGCAAAAATTTCGTTTCATAGCGAGCGGAACGGAATCACGCGTGATTTGTAGCGTCTCACATTGCAAGTTCTGGCCACCTGTCGTCCTCCGAAATTCCATTGTTTGTACAAAAGATTTTCTATTTTACCGGCCAATTAGAACCCATCTACGAGACATCATAACGCATTAGATCCCAGAAATAGGTTCATACGCCACCAGTTGTTTGACTTATTAGTTAACGCTCGTATAATATCCTTCCGTGGACTTGCCACTTGCTGCCTAACGTGTTAATTTCAAACCACCACATTCAGTTGCGAGATTATTATTTACGATCATATTAAATGTGCAACGATCTAAAATATTTAATTTGTTTGATATTTCATATTCATTTCATGTCATTGTCCATTATTTTATTTATTTCATTAAAATAATATTGAATCACTCCGTGAAGATCTCCGTACCTTCAGAAAATTATAGTCTGAAACCTCTATGCGTCTAGTCGAAATTATAATGAAAATTTTTTAAAGCCGCTCTAGCTACAATTTCGCAAATTGAATTGCAATATTTTTTTTTTTTTTTTTACTGTTCTACGCACACGGTTGCGGTTAAAATTTTAATTTTCTACGTTTTCTATTTGCGGTAAATCGATTTTCCTTTTGCAGCCTTTGATTGTTATGCTACTTTGTCTATGCCGTATCGAATCCAATATCGAATGAGAGTCTTCGAGGATACTGAGACTATTTTGTTGCGGAATTAGTTACGAACAACTTACACGGAAACATAGGTTGGCAACATGGTAGGAAGGGTCGGGTAATCTGCGAACGCAGGTACATTTTTAGAAATGTTTGAAGAACATTGGAAGAATGTAAAACTCAGCTCGAATTGTCTTGTTTATCTCTGAAGAATTGATCTTCAGAGATCTTTGGAAAAATTGGAAGATTTGAAAATCAGTTCGAATCGTCTTTGTTCGTCTTCGAAGCTTCGGTTAGATATCATTAGAAAAATTGGTAAACTCTACGAATCAATTCGACTTGTGCCTCTGTCTATTTCATTCACTTCTCGAATATTTGAGACTTTTGGAAAAATTGGAAGATTTGAAAATCAGTTCGAATCGTCTTGTCTCGTTCGTCTGCGAAACTTCGAAATTAGAAATCATTAAAAAAATTGGAAAACTCTACGAATTAATTCGACTTTGTGTCTCTGTCTATTTCGTTCACTCTCGAAGATTCGATTAGAAGTCTCCAAAAATTGGAAAAATCTGAAAGTCAAAATCTTCTCGTCACTTCCAAAGTGAATGATCCAATGTTAGAAAATAAAAAAGTATCGAATCCAATATCGTTCTCGAGGATACTGTTGAGACTATGTTGTTGCATTGGAATTAGTTACGAGCAATTTACATGGAAACGCAGGGCAATCTGCATCGGCGAATACATCCCGCGCCCGTGATCATGCAGCGTCTCGATTTCCTGTGCACGCCGATCGATTTATCAGGCTTCGGAGCCCGAGAATGTCCGTCCGATGTAACTGGCAAATAACGAACGATGATTGAAATCGCACGAAGTGCCTTCTCCACTCCGCCGTGTGTATTCGTGTAACGCGAACGAGTCTCCGTCGCACGCGTGAACAGATTGCCAAGCTGCACGCGCAGCTATTGTGCCGTTGTAAATTATGATACAACAATCGCGAATTGTTCGTCGAATTGTGAGAATGACGTCGCGATGCGTTCGGCAGAGACGAGTTATTGTGAAAATGTTTCTCGTGGGATCTATTTTTTTTTTCTTCTCTTGTTGAGGTCGGATAGAGCGACGACGACATTCTGCGATATTTATCAAATTCGTTGGCTCTGTGAGTTTTACGATCGCTAGTCGTAAATTCCTTTGGGAGGAAGGATCGAACGAAGTGTGAATTCCTTAGAGAATTTTCGATTTATTTTTGCTTTCGTAGCAGCCACCCTCTATACATAATTCCAAATTAACCCTTTCACTGACTATATTCACCTTTTTACACTATAAATTTAGCAAATCGAATTCTCGCGGGTGACACAAAGGTGAAGTGATACGATTTACTATCTCTAGTTTCCCCATTGAAGAAGCTTGTTTGAAAATTGAATTCTGTGCGAGAAATATTTTGCCTTCAAACGAATATTAGTGGACGTTGTTAATCATTCTGTTGCAACTGTCAGTCCTACAGATTATCATAATTATTATACGAACATGTATATGAAACTACTCCGGCGCAGTGGCAGGCGAACCCATTATATTAGAAGTGCCCATAACTAATTTTTGTGTTTTAATTATACTGTACAAAATTTTATTTTATTCAAGAGTTAATACAGTTTTAATCTATAATATAATCTAACAATAAGCATGCTAAAACAGTCACTTATACTTGGCTAGAACATGTAATAAATTAAATTATTGTCACTAGATGGCAATGTTTATTAAATTTGAAAGAAGGTAGCTTAATATAATATGTAGCTAATATTAGGTATTATAATAAAAGCCTATAATAAATTGTATTAATATAATTTATTATATTAATATAAAGTACTAATTATATTAATATAAAGTACTAATTATATTAATATAATATAATTATAATAAATAAAGCCTATATAATTAGGTATTGTAAAAATTAATTATAATAAAGGTAGCCCTAATAGATCAATCTTATACGCGTATATAAATACTTTTGCCATTAAATAAGTATTTTGTATTAATCATCATTTTAAGTTACTTAAGCATGCGTATCGTTACATGCTTGCAGTGAAACTTTCATTTCGCAATAATAGCTTGACGTCGGATTTCATTTTCATCGTGATGGCTCAAGGAAAGGGCAAATTTGTAGAAAAAAAAGTGAATGAATTTGATTTGCAATAAGGTGAATGTACTCGTTGCAAAATAGTGCACAATAGCGCGAAATCTGTTGCTGAAAGATAGATTCAGAGCAAGCAAAATCTCGCGGCCGAGGTCGATCTCTGCTCGTACGTTGTGTGTACGTCCGCACCTTCACCGCCACTTTTGCTTAAACCACCTTGTAGCGTGCCGATCTAGTTCTACATATTTTCTTTTCTTGACGTACGAGCCGATGGGTGGCTAGCTGCCTTCAACGTTAATGAAGTGCAGATAGCTCAAAGTAAAGTTTGATATTGATTAAAGAGTGTGAATTGAATCCCTGGAATGCACTGGGTTTGGGGACGCGAACCGGCAGACACGCGGGAGGTTTTTTTTGCTGACATGAAAGTGTGAATAAGACTGTTTTATTTTGTTTCGGAGTCGGCTTTTATATATCCGTGCCCTCTTTGTTTCCTTTCCGATCCTGTGATCGGGAAGGTGGGTTTTTCCAAACATTTTCAGGGTCAGTTCCAAGAAGTAAATTTGACAATTGCTTCTTGGAACTATAACGGTTCTATCTTGTCGTGTCCTGCCGGTTTATTAGTGTCCTGTTTATGGTGGGGACCGATACGACAAAGAAACTCATCGAGCCTTGGAATTAAGAGTCAAATATGACTACAATACGGAAATATCAGTTTGAAATATGAAATACGGTCGCGGGAGGTCCCTGCCGTAGAAAAGTTAGGGACAAGACAGGAGTCTTTTATTGTCCCTGGCTCGATGAATTTATTTGTCGCATCACATTTTGACCCTCATTGTGTTCGGTAAGACCGAACACACTTTGTGGCGGAAAACTGTGTATCGGCGAGCGTTGCCTCCGCCATAATTCACTGCTGCCCGGTTGCCCGGTTAGCAACGAGACGGCACATCGGTACGCGACATTCCGCTCGAGTGTTTACAGAGTGACGGCGAGTCCTCCTCGCGACGGAGGATGACGATCCCACCGCGGCAAATACAAGTCGTCCTTCCGTTCTTCCGTCTCGCGTCGGCGCGGCTTTCTTGCCGCCCGGCGATCGATCCTTATGGACTGGGCCGCGATATCGCCACATATAGAAACCCGAACGAGGGGAATCCGGGAGAAACTGCTCCACCTGGCTCGCGCGGTCCTTTAACGTTTTCAAGTAATTCCTTCTTGCCGGTAGTACCTTTCTTTCCTTCGTTCCATTCTTTCGGAACGGAGAAATGAAAGAGGAATCGCCGTGCAAGTTAAAGATTAAATATATTTGCAGTGGAGAGAAGGAGACGGCAGAGGAACGCGGTGGTATTTGATAAAAGTCGGCGGGCAAGCTGGACGATTACGTCGTTGCGAAAGAATCTTGATTAGCGGTCTGCGCTCTGTGGAAATCGCCACGATTTTCAAGGAAATGCTGAAATGTCCGTGATATTTCGAATTTCTCTGTCCAGTCGCTGCGAGCCAAGGAAAGAAGTACGATATCCATCCGTGGCTAAGGAATTAAGGTGCGACAAAAAGTTCAACGACGAGCAATTTTATTTTATTGAAAAATCACTCGGGTATCTAAAAATACACTGCTATGGTTATATGAAATTCCTGTTTCTACAGGAAAATTGTAAATTAGTCATTTTGAGCATTTTGGTAATTGCAACGGTTAAACTACCCTCATGGTCGAAAAGACAGTATATTTGTGCGTTTTGTTTTGTTTTGAGAATGTGCACTGATTATATTCTAGGCGATGACGAAAACACAGTAAATGTAAGCAGTTGCTGTAAGATTGAGTTAAAGTTATAGCAAAATGATAAATTTCTTTGAGAAATTTTTAATTTTGTTGGTTTAATTTTCTTTTATTTTGTTGCCTTGAAATATTCTAAAATTACGATTATGTGTAATTTCTTTTAGCTAAATTTTACAATAAATGGCAAAAGCAATTGTTTTCTCTACATGACGAGTATACTCGACATTAAACAGAAAAATTCCATCCTTTCATGACGAGTATAATCTAAGAGATATAAATTTAAGAGGTTAATTTCTCAATAACCGGCGCATGAATGATTTCTGTATTTTGTATGCGAAAAAGTAATAAGCCTGAGTATGCATATATATCGTTTGTAAAGCCACAACATCACAAGGTTTTTGTGTGACAATCTCCAATACGACGAAATGACGGCCAATATTTTGTCCACCACGTGTTTACAAACTGTTTAGTACTTCGTGAAATTTCGAGCGGCAAGGACACAAGGTTACTGCGAATATACGAGAACGAAATCTGAAATTCTCTCGAGTTAGAGTCAAGACTTATCCGCGTGAAAAATGTTTTCCAAAGTTGTTAACAAAGGTCGTAGAGTGATTTATAATTTGTCGAAGTACGGGCCAAGACAAGTTTCTGAACGTGCAAAATGGATCGTTTCGAATTCTTTACTCGGAACGGAGCGGCGAGTCGTGTGAAAAAGCATGGCGTCGATGCTAGTACATCCTAGTGCAGTGACGGCGAACATTTTTGAGAAGCAGGTCAAAGTTTGTTCATTATTTTCTTTAGTACTAGCTCGTGCATCACTAAGTCATCAGTGGCGTCACTTGGAAATGAGGAGGGGAGGATGGTGAAAAACTACTTTTCTTTGGTTCTCACTTTTATAATCCCCTTAAAAAAAGTTTACGTTTCCTTTTTGTTTGACAACTTTTACTTTTGCAAGTGAAGAGCAAAAAATAAATGTCGACGTGAAAAAATTGATATGAAAGGGGTGACATCATGCCCAGTCACCCCTGCACTATACATCAGATATATATACTTTATTTCTTAATATTTTTTATTGTCTGTTTTTCTCTTTTATTATATAAAAAACTAGCAAAGCTACCCATTCTGAGAATGGGATCTAGTGTGTTTTTTAGTGTTTATCACATCTGTTTAATCGTAAGCGCTATATAAAATTTTTTAGACACAAGTAACTCGTATAACATTCAAGACTTAAAATACTTATATGTTTACATAACCAAGTCGTAAATCCTCCATAAAACACAATTATGCATTTATTTCTCATGTTTAAACTCTAACCGAACACTTGTAATTTTCTTAACATTTTTCGAAAAGAGGGGTTTGGAAAATAATTAAAATTCTTTTATATATATGATGATAAGTTTATAAAAATCAACGCGTGGGTCAGTGTTTGACCCGCGGGTCATAGGTTCGCCATCATTGTCCTAGTGTGTGTATCGTGTTCTCTTCAGTCGTAAGGTGAAACATTTGTTTGTCGAGTAGGTAAGCTGAATTTGTATCAAACTGTTGGAATTGAATATCACTTTGTCTACTTCGCTCTCGAGCGAAAGGGAACGCGTGTTTTCGCTAAATCGTGGGACGCGTGTCCCACATTCGTTAATAAAATTACCGTCCGTTTTCATAGAGCAACGCGTACACGATAGCATAATTACAGTGTACTTGACACGATATCATAGCGAGACGACCACGATCGCACCACGGCTGGATGAGTGGAATATGAACATTCTACTTTGCGCGACGTTACGTAAAACGCCGTTCCGATGAAACCACATTGATAATATCAATAAAAAATTTTCTGAATCTTATCGATCGACGTGAAAAATAAAAACTGAAGCGTCGCTTCCAAACCAAATTGTTTAACCTCTTGCGCTCGACTGATGTGCCACGCACGTCGACAATTTTTTGCCGACAAATTGCCACATTTTCTCAGTTTATTTAAATACAAATATATTTAAATATATACTTATATTTATAAATATTAAACATGTAAATATATTTAAATAGTTATATAGTTATATTTATATTTATAAATATTAAATATGTAAGTATATTTAAATATATAGTTATATTTATAAATAATAAATATGTAAGTATGTTTAAATATATAGTTATATTTATAAATATTAAATATGTAAGTATATTTAAATATATGTATATTTATATTTATAAATATTAAATATGTAAGTATGCTTCAATATATGTATATTTATATCTATAAATATTAAATATTAAATATGTAAGTATATTTAAATATATAATTATATTTATAAATATTAAATATGCAAGTATATTTAAATATATGTATACTTATAAATATTAAATATATAAGTATATTTAAATATATACTTATATTTACAAATATATTAAATATATAAGCATATTTAAATATAACCCAGGCAAAACAAAAATGATAAGTTTATTGCTTCTTAATAATTTCTGTCCAGTGATATCAAACCTACGAGTTTTTCAAAAGAAAAAGAAAGCGACAAATTATTGTGTAGGGCTCGGTCGCTCGTTATGGTCCGCAATCAGTCGCCAGCGCAAAGGGTTAAAGTCTCAAAGACAGACACGCTGCAAGCTCGACAAGTCTCTCGTCTTTCTGGCATAAGGGAAAGAAAGATGCAGAGGACATCAGGGTTCTCTCAAAAATGATACGTCCCCTAGGAGGTAGACGAGGTTTTTCCAGTCGGTGGCATCGGCGGTGGGCTCGTTACGTCCCTGGCTGGCTTAGAAGGGAATATTCACGGATAGAAGTCAATAAATCCAACCGGCGGTGCTCAATGTTGGTTTGCTGCTGTTGGCTGCTGGGCCGGATCGGGTCGAACCGGTAGCAGCCGAGAAGAAACTCGCTGCCGGCGAATAATGGCCGTGGAATCGTCGCTTCCGTTTATAGAGATACCGGCTGCAGGCTTCTAAGCGCTCGCATACGCGATATCCCCGACAGAAGGAGGAGAAGAAGAAGAAGTCGCGAGAGTGGTTGCGTGAACCAACTTGGAACCAGCTGTGCACTCGACAATGCACGATGCGTTCTTGTCTTTAACTCTCTCTCTCTCTCTCTCTGTCTCATTGGTTGGCCGGCTCGCGGCAATCATCGTCGTTTACTCGGATTTTTATTCGTGCGGTCGAGTCCGGGAAACCTCGTTTCGCTGAGAATTCCGTTGATCGCTCGTGCAAGATACGGGGACGACTCTGGATAAAAATGAAATTTTTACACGTTCGGCGATTCTTTGCATGTCTCTCTTCTCTTGGTAACGGAGCGGCTTTCGAAACGGACTTTTATTATTTTTCTGTACGAAACGAAGGGAATATGCCTAACCGATTGTTGACGGTAGAATTGAACGTTGCAGGCATAAATAAAAATTGGGGGTGCTGCAATTTATTACGCGCAAAGCGAAAATGTCCTCGAAAGTCGCACTATTGACGAAATGCTGTAAATGTTGCTGAGAATATTGCGTTACAGCCTCGCTTGTATTCTCGTTCGTATCTTTTGATATTCTTTCGAAGACGTTCTAAACTTTGCGCCATTTATTCGCAATATTTATTAGTTTGAGAGTCATAGTCGACTAAAGCAAACGGGTACTGTTGATTATAATAAATTCGATGCATCGCTTGATTAATTGTCTGTGTCTTACGAATTGTCTTTGTCAAAAATTCAGCTATTTTTGAGATTCTTTCGTAAAATTTTGAGATACTTTCGTAAAGTAAGTTGTAATATTACTTCTAAACAATTGAGAATATGTTTACGAGTGTAGGTTAGGGTTACTAGGAAACTTTGGAAACAATGTTCGTAACAATGTTACGAAAGAATCTCAGAGACTGAATTTTTCACACCGACTCGTAACACACACGCAATTGATCGATTGATGCACGGAATTGAATCAACGGTAGACACACGTTCGCTTTAGTCGGCAAATCTCAAATGATCGCGAAATCGAAAGACGCAATGCCGTTCAAACTTTCCGGGAGAGTGTCGAAAGTTTACGAACAGAGTACAAACGCAGTGTGACAGAAGTGTGCGAGTCGCTGTGCGTAGTTCAACGTGAGAGCGTTCCGATTATTCTGATTTTATTGACAGATGCCCAACGAAACGCGACGTTAAAATAAAATCGACGACATCGGTGCAACGAATCATTTATTATAACTGCAGGATGCAAGGATCGACAACGGTGTTAACGTAAAAAGCCGCTCGTATAACGGTATGCAAATCGACGTATGAGTCAACATAACACGGATATGTTTCACCTCGTTTGAATAACGCGCGACTTCCCAGATCGATCGAACAGGCGCGCGCGCAAAAAGAAAAAAAAAAAAAAAGAAAAGAAACTCGCCTCGATTCCGTCACATTCAGCAGTCGAGGTGAACGAGTCCCATTCCACTCGGTAATTCGCTCCAATTTGTCGAGTGTCCTTAGAAAATATAATACCGAGGGAATATTCGATTCGATCGAATACTGCTGCCTAGCAGTTGGACGACCAGGTGTAGAAATAAGCCGGTCGGCAAGAGGAATTCTTCAGCGATCACGCAGCGACCAAAGGAGGCGCTAGTTACCCTTAAAAAGACACGTCTCGCGGTTCTTTCTATCGGCGGCTTCTCGAGAAACCCAGGCCTGATCCGTCAGGGATCGCGGCACAATGCGAGGTCTCGAACCGACGATCGTTGGAAATCGGCGGGAAGAAAGGCGTTCCTTTATAAAGGCGACTTGCCATTTTCGATCGCGTCGCAGCCAATGACCCTCGGTGGAAAGTTTCCGATCCTCGGGAACTACGTACGTACCTCCAGCACTTTCTTTCCGGTCATCTTCTCGCCCGACGAAAGAATGGAAAAGAAGGCCGAAAGCTCGTCCGAGAAGGCGTTCGAACCGTGTTGTCCTTGTTTGTCCTGTTTCATCTCCCAAGATTTGATTGGACGTGTCTAAAAAATTGGGAAAATTTAAACATCAATTCGGTATTGCCTTTGTTTGTCTCGTTCATTTTTGAATACTTGATTAGAAGTGTTTAAAAATTGGTAGAAATGTTTAAAAATCAGTTGGAATTGACTTTCTTTGTCTCGTTTATTTTTGAAAACTTGATCAGGAGTGTTTAAAAATTGGTGGAAATGTTTAAAAATTAGTTGGAATTGACTTTCTTTGTTTCATTCATTTTTGAAAACTTGATCAGGAGTGTTTAAACATTGGTAGAAATGTTTAAAAATCAGTTGGAATTGACTTTCTTTGTCTCGTTTATTTTTGAAAACTTGATCAGGAGTGTTTAAAAATTGGTGGAAATGTTTAAAAATTAGTTGGAATTGACTTTCTTTGTTTCGTTCATTTTTGAAAACTTGATCAGGAGTGTTTAAACATTGGTAGAAATGTTTAAAAATCAGTTGGAATTGACTTTCTTTGTTTCGTTCATTTTTGAAAACTTGATCAGGAGTATTTAAACATTGGTAGAAATGTTTAAAAATCAGTTGGAATTGACTTTCTTTGTCTCGTTCATTTTTGAAAACTTGATTAAGAGTATTTAAACATTGGTAGAAATGTTTAAAAATCAGTTGGAATTGACTTTCTTTGCTTCGTCCATTTTTTAATATTTGATTAGAAAAGTTTAAAAATTGGAAGAATCTGAAGATCAGTTCAAACTGTCTTTGTCCATTTTATTCATTCTCGAAGATTCTCGAAGAAATTTTTAAAAAATTGAAAAAATCTAAAAATTAATTTATCTTCCTTCGTCCTGTTCATCTTGAAAAATTTAAGAAATAGAAATCTTTGGAAAAATTGAAAAATATCTAAAAATCGATCCACATTGTCTTCATTTTCATTTTATTCATTTTCGATGAGAAATCATCGAAAATTGGAAAAGCTGCCTCAACCTGGAGAGAAAAATAAACGAGTAAATAAATAAGAAGCAACGAGATAAAAAGAAATTTCCACGTCTCTCTCTAAACTGATGCTGATTTTCACGCTGTTGCAGATGCACGTCGAAGTACGTGGGGGAGTACTGCCAACATCTGAACCCGTGTCACACGGGGCCACGGTGCCAGAACGGCGGCTCGTGCAGGGTGAAGGAAAGTAGCGGCGGTGGCACACCTTCGTTCGCCTGTTCCTGCCCTGTCGGATTTACCGCCAGCCTCTGCGAGATACCCATCGAGAACGCATGCGACTCATCGCCGTGTCTGAACGGTGCCACGTGCAATCTGAAATCGCTCCGTGAATACGTTTGCACCTGCGCCACTGGATACACAGGTAAGGATTTCGTTGGCGATTTCACTCTGCGCGTAAAACTGTGCGTTGAGAGGCCACGCGTCGATAGAGCCGGATCGTCGAACGGTTTAACCGTTCGAGCAGATATACGTTTAAAACTCGACAGATACGAATTCTCGATAAAGAAAGCTCTTTCATTTCAGGCCTGAAATAAAAGGACGGCGTGATATCCGATTGCGTAGCGGACCGCCAGATATTTATCGAAGGAGAAGAATCGCATGCGTAATTGAGTCGTTTGTTTGTCGCGGTATTTTTTTTTTTTTTTTTTTTTTTCGACAGCTTTACGACGCGAAACACTCGCCGATAAGAGCGTGAATGTTATTTCTCTGAGAAAAAAAAAAGATATACTCAAGAATTTTGCACAGATGGAAAGTACACTTGAAATGTTACTCAAGTCGATTAACAGCGTGTTTATTGCCATCACGAACGATTATTGCTTGAACGCTTTCTGCCAAGTTTTCAGCACGCGAGACAGGTAAAGACAGACGCAGATTTAACATACAGATTTGTCCCTCTATGTTTCATGACTGATTCAACATCTTCAACTTCGAGTATTTTAAGTGTATTTCCGAGCTGCGCAAAATTCCTCGCAAAAAGAATATCCTTTTAGAGAAATGACTCGTCCACGTTTTTATTACAGGCAATTACTGTGCTTCGGTTACACGGGATTCGAATAAATATCGTACGTTTGAATTTCGATAATTTCAAGTTGACGTGGGTTTCAAATAAATAAACGTCGAGAACTTTTTGCTCCAAAATTGTAATATTTCCTCAGTTTTTCAGTATATTTCAGCGAAACGAATAATCAATTTATTACTAACGAGTTCAAAAAGAAAGCGACCAGTTATTGTATACAGTCCGGTCACTCGTTACGGTCCGCAATTCAGTTGCCAGCGCAACTGATCAGAGCACGTTGTACATTCATAGATAATCAATAAATCATAGATTTTATGTTACACGGTGAACCAGGTGAACTATAATTACGTAGCAAAAAAAAAAAAGAAGGAAAAAAAATATCAGACTACGAGTGTAAAGGCGCGATATTAAAAACACGTCCGTGAAGAATCAGGGCCTCTGTTACCGGGAGCGGCCTCTCGTGGTTCACGTGGGCTGATCGCGAGCTCGCAAGGTTGAACGATGAATGAAACGATCGTGATCACGCGCCGGTTTGCATTGTCTCTCGCTCGTTAATAGCACGGAAAGCTCGGGGTGCGAGCCGTGTTGGCGACGTTCGCGCGATTTCGCATCGCGTCGTCGGGAGAGACGCGAGGCCGATGATAGAAAAACGGAACGCGCGGGCGCAGCGCTGAATCGCGCGGCAGCAACGTCGACTATAAATCGATCAATTAGAGGAGATAACCCGCGGCACGACGCGGTAATCGACGTGGCTCGAAGGCAGCCACTCGTTTCAGCTTGTCGCTTCCTCTCCTCTCCTTCGACTCGCGACCAAAGAATTTCGACTTTCGGCTCGGCGAATTTGTTCGGATCGCGGAAGTTTCGGCGCAGAAACCGAACCGGGTTTGTTTTTTTTTTTTTTTTTTTTTTTTGTTTTATACGGGCCGACTGTTTACGCGAGGGCACGTGCTCTCTTGACAAATAAATTCAGCGAGAGAGGAGAGTGGGCAGGGAGAGCGGTGAACGAAATGGAAGAGGAGACGAAGGAAGAAAAGGAGAAGTTTGTGCCAGCCGGATAATTAGCGGAGAGCAATACGGCATTTCGCCGTGGCGGTACCTTTGCGCCAGTGGTTCTCACGTTTCAGCTACTCGAGCTGTGCCGTTTTCTCCCTTTTTATCGATACCTGTCTTTCTTACCGAAGGACGAGCGAAGTTAGCGATCGGTAGTTTGCAGAATTGGTCAACGCTTCGAGAGATTCCTTACCCCCTTGCGCTGGCAACTGGTTCGCGGACCATAACGAGTGACCGAGCCGTATACAATAAAATCGTCGCTTTCTCTTTCTTTTGATACTCGTCGGTACGATATCGCTGGATAGAAATCGTTAAGAAGTAATCAACTTATCGTTTGTTTTGGGTTACATTTAAATGTAAAGTAAAGAATAAATATAAAAAATATGAAAATATAAATAAATATAAAACTGAGAGAATGTTGCAATTTGAATGGGACAAAGAATTCTCGACGTACGTGGCAGGTCATTTCAACGTGAACCTCGGAAAAAGTGCGCATAATATTATTTTAAAATTATTAGAATTATATTAACAGCGAACACTTGGAGGAATTTAGAATTATTTTAAAAGATTCGAGGCAGTTCGAGGCGAACGATCATCGTCTAGAAACACACAAATTTCCACCTTGACGCTCTTTTTTTTTTGCTTAACGATGGCGTCTTGTTCGATTTTGATCGGAAATCGAAGAACCACTGGCTATTCCTAGCGGGTACGTCTTAGATTCAGAGGAACGAGCAGGGACTCTGCTAATTAGTTGCACTAATCGAGAAGAGAGAAATGGGACTTGGCCAGCTAGAGCGTAATCGCCATCTGAGGTATCTCTCTTCTCGAAAATGGACACAAACCAGCATGAAACCACGAACGATTTCTGTTTCTGTTTGCATACGCTGTTCAAAGTACACGGTGGTACCTTCTTTCTTCCTTTCGTTCCCCTTTTACTCGTCTCGCAATCTTTTCAACAACAGCTGCCGAGAATTTTTGTTATTTATGCATCTTGCTTGACTAAATTCAAAACTAGGATTTCCACTTGGATGAAACATTTTCGAAATATGCAATCGTATTAAACTAGTAGAGTAGTTTAGTCTGTTATTTTTCGTCCAATAATCAAACTGGATAATAATATGTACATAAACAACGGAATAAATATTTAGAAAAATATCTAAAAATATTGAAAGTACTCTACTTTAGTTGTGTAACTATATGTCTGTTACTTATCATCCAATAATGAAACCCATAATAATGTGCACATAAATGACGGAATAAATGTTTAAGAAAATATCGGAAAATATTGAAAGTTCTCTATTTTGCTTGTATAGTTTGTGTAACTGTATATTTCGTCCAATAATCAAACTAATATAACCAATGATCAAATGACACAATGAATATTTAAAAATATTGAAAGTTGTGCAACTATACGTCTGTCACTTCTCATCCAATAATGAAGCCAATATGCACATAAATGACGGAATAAATATTTTAAAAAATATCGGGAAATATTGAAAGTTCTCTACTCTACTTGCACAGTTGTATAACAATTATTTCGTCCAATAATCAAGCTTAAATAATTAAATAATTAAATATTTATAATTTAAATATTCAGAAATATATATTAAAAGTATTAAAAGTAAGTATTATGAGTAAAAATATTAATATAAATACTAAGAATATTAAAATTTAAATAGTTTGCCCGAAACAAATTGTACGAGTTGAACAAATTTTTATGAAAATACAGTATTTGTTGCGCGTTGTTTGCCGTCAAAGAAACCGGCCACGGTGCAAGACGATTTCTTGACGATTCAAATTCAACATGGCCGAGCGTTTTCACCGTTCGCGTGCAACAAGTTGGTGGCGTACCATTTCATTCTTTTTCCGTGTGTGTGCGTGTGTTGCAGGCGAGCACTGCGAACGACAAGACCACTGCGCCTCGTCGCCTTGTCGAAACGGAGCCGAGTGTCTCTCGCTGGAGGACAGCTACAAGTGCACGTGTGCACCCGGCTTTACGGGGCCGAATTGCGCGGACGACATCGACGAATGCGACAGGAACCCGTGCAGACACGGCTCCTGCAAGAACATTCACGGATCGTACAAGTAAGTCGAACGACATCGTTAACCGTTTCCCCCTACCGTTTGCGTTTCATGCACTTTACATACTATCCTCTTTGAAACTTTAAATCGGGCGCCACGCCACGCCACGCCCGTCAGCCTTTTCGATAAACACCGTGACGGACCAGACTCAATTTCACGCCGCTGTCTCTCTTCTTTTATTCCTTCGTACACTTTCGTCTTTGCTTCACGCGTATCGTTCCAGTACTTAACATAAATTTTTCATCACCGATTCGACAGATCGTTATTATCCGGCCGCTGCGGTTCTCGCCTTTGGTTTTCAACGTCTCGCGTGTGCTGCGCGTGTGCCACATTTCGCCGAGCACGATTTTTCGCTTGCGAAACTCGGCTGACGAAAATGGCCGATGATTTCGGTGATTTCAACGCGAAACGGTTATTACAGTTTGGGGAACGTAGTTGCCGTGTACAGTCAAAGAATGAACCGAACTCAGGCAACTTCGATCGCAACAGTGATCTTATACACTATCTACGTATACACTTTGTTTATTTCAACTATAATTGCAGAAACGTATGATAATGTACATGATGCGGTACAAATTACGATAAGAGCAGAAATCCCTATATTTGACGTATAATAATCTTTTGGTGTTAATTTTGGTGAAATTTAAATGTAAACAAAACACATCGAGATTCGGATACACTTTGATGATCCAAATTGTAGAAAATTCAAGTACGGTGATGCTGTTCGAATTAAATATTCGTTTTTAGTAAAAATATTTTACAGAATTTTGTATTAATTTATATCAATTTTATTTTGTAAAATTTATATTAATTTTGTCTTAATTTTAAGACGAAATTTAAATGTAAAGGAAACACATCGAGATTTGTATAAGTGTTATACATTTGGATGCTTTGAATTAACCGAAAAATTCAAGTACGCTGTTCGAATTAAATGTCCATGTCTGGTAAAAAAAAAAAAAATGTTTTACGTAACGCGAGAAATTCACGAAAAGAGAAAAAAAGAGACGTCGATCTGAAAAATATTTTTGTGAACGAAACGTGCGTGCTGATGGGCGCACGGGGGCATCGCGGTAATGTCGTCCGCCTTTGCCGTAATTACCGATTACACGGACGCTCGAACATGGAGTTCGTAATGACGTCGGGCAACGAGGATTCATCGATCCCACGGCCCATTACCAATTTTGTCCGTAATTCGACGTTGCATCTATTCAGAGATCACACCAGGTTCCCTTTTGATTGGTCGATCCGCGTCGAAAAATTCGGAATTTCCGAAACCAGATACCCGTGAAATCGAACTTTCGGCTTTCACAACTAAATTGAATCCAAATCCCCGAATATTCACCAAAAGTAATATTTGAATAATACTGTTTAAAATGATACAAAACTCAATTATTCTGTGTCCGCGGATTTATTATTATACCCTGAAATAAGTCGTTTCAAAGGCTTTTGTTTATCTTATGTCTACGACTTCAAACTACTATTTGAAACAAAAGAAAAAAAAAAAAAATCTATTTCTTGAAAATTTCAAACTGTCCCGACCCCTTAAACGAGACACAAAGATGGCGCAAATAAAGCAGAGTTAACCTCCAAAGCCTAGAATTCGACGATCGCCAAAAGTGCACGGAGGGGTCATGATTCGAAAAAAGAGGTGAAGAAGGCAGATATCGCGGAAGAAAGATGGAGGATAACGACGAGGGGATTTCTCGGTAGAAAGAGGCGAAGGAGAAGGAGGGTAGGGAAAGGACAGAGAAGCACGGGGTGGAAAGGAAAAGAGAAAAACGAGGCGGTCGCGGAAAAGAAACGAGCTCGCCAAAAACTGGTTCCCAGCGGAGGTAACTGGAGTCGCCGGGCGGCGCGGAGAACATAAATCCGCGCTTTGTTGACATCGAGTCGAGATTAATCGGGGCCCGAGTCGGGCTGACTGCACGAGAGCAGATAATGTCGCTGGGCCCTACATTATATTGAATTATATCAGCTCGACGCCGGTGGCTGCGAGTGTGCCGCGTACACGTACGCCTCTCGTCTTTTTGTTTCCCTTCTTCGTGAGGAAGAGTCCTCGCGTCGAGACAGACCGGACTTTGTCGGCCGGACGAAATCGCGCCCGGTTGCCCGACGTCTTTATTTCTCTCTCTCTCTCTCTCTCTCTCTCTCTCTCTGTTGCAACTTGCAGAACCGATACCTCATGCACGAGAGCACCTTAACAATGTAATTTTCCTACGATACGTTGCAAACGATATAATCGTCGCTACCCCTTCCGGTGTTCTCGATGCTTCGTCGAAAGCTCAATCTCCTGGCAGGTTGCCGGTAGGTAATCGCAGAAGCGAGGATGCCGAGTCGCCGGAATATTCGCCTCCGTGGAACAAGAAGGCGAAACGAGAAGAAAAAGAGAGGGACGTTAATGCCGGCGCGCACCCTTAATTGAACGGTATCTGGTTAACACGGACGAGGCGAAGCAGCTCGTAGCTGGGATAGGAATAATCGAGCTTTAGACGGCTAATAAATATCGGCAGAGGGGTTAATCGCGGCCGCTACCCAATAATTCCGTTTAACGTTGTTAATCTTCCTCTGGCTGTAGAGAACCTTTCCACGCGTATAGGCGAAGTTAACGCGCCGCGTGTATGCATCGGCGTGTACGCGCATCCCGTTTCGATCCCGCTGGATTAAACCCTCCGTACCTAGGAACGTGTACTCGTACCTTTCATCACCTGTCTCTCGTCGCTGTCTCTCTCCACCTCTGCAACCATGTTCACGTTGCGATGGAAGAATATTCTCCTTTCTCTCTTTCTGTTTCCTTTCCATTCTTTCGTTCTTTCGTCGCTGTCGTCGACCCATCTACCTCTCTCTCTTTCTCTCTCTCGCTGCCTCTTCTCGTTCTTCCGTACCGATCTCCGTTACGCGGGCCCGAGAAGCAATAACGTTCAATTGGGTCTAATAAAGACTTTGACGCGGCATGCCTGGCCGCCAGGTGGAGCTCGCCGGAGCTGCCTGTGTTATTAAATAGTTAGATTGAATCGGTGGCCGAGCATTTCGCCACGTCGAGGACAGATATGTACTTTATCGAGCGTCAGCTCTCGGTAATTTCTCGAATCGCAGTCGATTCGACCTGATCGTTGTCTGGTAGTCATCATGATTTTTATTGTTGCACCGTATATCCAATGTATTACATACAATTCTCGTATCACTGTATGTATTTCAAATTTTCTGCAGATGCCTAAGTAAATATTTCTTGCGGCTAGTGATCAACAAGTCTGTACAGGGTGGATTGAAATGTTTGTTCAATTTGATAAAGATCTTGTCGCAAAATTGATTTTGTCCTTGAATTTCAAGGTTAACATTTTTTTTTTTATTTTTGCATTGTATTCTACTTATCACGAAGAACCGAAAACTTCTCCGACGAGCCGGAAAATGACAAAAAAAGTTAACACTGCGGATACGTGCGTTCTAACAGCGACTTTATGATTCTGGAAGCATAGATGTCTCTTTTACGTAAATTTCGTATTAGGTTTCACTGGCACTTGATTCATCATGGTTGCAGCATCAATGCGAGTCTAAATAATCAAATGTTAAAACTAACCGTTAACATTATTCAAAATACAGACATCCACGCGCCCAGAATCATAAAGTCGCTGTTAGAACGTACACTAAATGATTAAGAAACTTTTTACCATTTTTCAAGAGAACTATTAGGTTCCTTGGACAAGTTTTACCTTCCTGATAAGTAGAATACGATGCAAAAAAAAAAAAAAAGAAAATTTTTGATCTTGAATTTTAAGTATTTTTTTGATATTTGAATATATTATGAATTTTTTTATTTATATATACATTATGAATATATATTACGAATTTATTTATTTATATATACATATATTTGAATTTTATGTATTTCCGTCAAATCAAAGGTGTCAAATTCACCTGTAATCCAGATCCTGCAAAACCGCGTGAAGAAAGTGCACGAGATCGTTTGTTTAAGTTTCGCGCGCGTGCTCGGAACGGCCATGGTGATTTATGAAACGATCCGGCTGAAGTAGAATTTAATTGAGCGGAGGCGAGGCAGAAGGAAGGCCACGTGGACCGGTGTTCCTTAATCCAACGATGGATCCCCAATGGATCTTAATAAACCGTTGCCTCTACGGCAATCTCGAGGGGGGACTTGCTGCCCGATTGACCCCTCGCTGGCTCGAATTCTTCGCTGGTTCTAGTCGAAACTTGCACCTGGATCGCCTTCTCGCGTCCCGGAATACGCGTTCGCACCTGTTCCCGATTCACCTTGTTCCCTCGTCAGCGAGTGTGCAATCTCGATCGCGATCCGAGCGTGTTTTCGCCTTAAAGAATGTTCGCTTGCTACTTCGACCATGAAAGTCTTCCTTCCCAGTCTCGAGCAGTGTTTCACTGTACGTATGCGAGCTTGATTTATTAATTTCCTCGTCGTTCTCGAACTACTTTGGCAAAAAAAAAAAAAAAAGAAAGAAAGAAATTTAAATCGCGTTCCTCGTCTCGAGGAGCAGGGAATTTAAATTAACACTGCTGTTGGCCTTGGAAACGAAGCCGGTGGAAATAATCAGCAGAATGCCATACGATCACTTTCGTTACCAACGCGCGCTTGGTTTCTCCAACGAAGATCGGTCAGAGCCGAGTGGTTTGGAGCGGTTTCCACAAGGAGGGAAGCTTCGGACGAGGTCAGTCGGGTCGACGAGCGGCGATCATGAAGCTAGGCCCGTTTCTCTCGCGGAGACGTAGCGCCAGAGAAGAACCGGAGTGGAAATAAGGATCTCGAGCGATTCGAAGAACCCGTTTGTTCACCGCGACACCGACCGCCAACTGATAACTACGTGCTGTGAATGCAGACGCGCGTGATTTTCGAATTTCGCCGAACCACGGCGCTCGTCTAGCCCTAGATATCTCTATTCGATCGTCAAGCATGTTTCTGTAGAGAGAGGAAACGTGGAAGTTCCGAAGCTCGGCTGCCCCGTTGATACGCATCGAGAATATGGACGTTTGGATTTTTTTTTTCTCGAGAACGCTAGAATTCTCGTCTACGGGATACGTGCCTCGAGTACAAAGATGCTCGACGTGTAACTGTGGGTAGAAATTTTTTCAGATATTTCTAAAAAATTGGACAAAATAAAAGTAGAATCTTGCGGTTCTTTGCGCCTTTCCTTAATGCAATCTAACTTTATCGGCTTTAATCGCATTCCGATCTCGAACAAGAGCTATCGACAAAAAGGTGACGATGATTAATCGTTGAAATCGTATGGTAGCTTTAGTTAAAATTAAAATAAAAGTGTTAAAATTACACTGTTTTTGTCTATTTTAAGAAATCATACACAAACAAAAATTATACATCGGTGATTTTGACCATTTTGGTAGTTTTAGTGTAGGTAACTTAGATGCAGTTTTTTTTTTTGAACGTAAAGCGATTCTGTTCTCAATTTTGTCACTATTCTTTTCACGAAGAACCTGCTTGAAAACGTTGGCACAGTCGAGAGCAACGACGGGGAATTCGCTGTGACATTTTTCCTGGTTCGCGGCGAGGGGGAAATTTTCGCCAACAAAAGCGGAATATCCAACGGGGAAGTTGATCGCGGAGAATCGTCTGACGTAACGATTATCGAGCCCGGCCAATTCAGGCAATTACGACGGTGGGAAAGCGCCCTGTGCTGTGGCGTGTTCCATTAGCCGCGTTAGTCTAGCGTTGTGCTCCTTACTTTACGCGCGGTGCATCCGTTTACGTCATAATCCCTCCCTCCTCCACCCCACCCCACCCTCCCTCCGGACACACAATACCCGACGCGGAATTAATTGTTGCTCAAGTGTAACGATTAATCCGGCAAATTGCAAGTTTCACCAGGCCACCGAGTCCATCGAGTGACGAAAGATGAACAAAATTGCCAGAACTGTGATCCCACATGGTTGGCAATCGACTTGCCACTTACCACGATGTGGATTCAGCACCGAGGATGAATATTACGTTTTATGGTTTACGTATATATACAATGGCCACACAGCGGCTATAATGTTCGGCCACTGAACGTTGAAACTGTTATAATTTTGTAAAAAGAAATGGTACAAACGGTAGATGTGGTGTCTGCTATATTACCATACTATTATACTCTATTATGATATTATATGTAATACTATACTACTATAATGATATGTTTAATATTATTATTAATAATAATATAATTATAATATTAAATATATAATAATAGTATAATAGTATAATAATAGTTATTAAATTATATTATAATAATAGTAATATATAATATATATAATATATATACTATATGTAGTACTATACTACTATAATAATATGTTTAATATTATTATTAATAATAATATAATTATAATATAATAATGATATAATAATATTTGTTAAATTATATTATAATAATAGTAGTATAATAGTAGTATAATGTATATATCATATGTAATACTATACTACTATAATAATAAGTTTAATATTATTATTAATAATAATATAATTATAATATTAAATATATAATAATAGTATAATAGTATATAATAGTAGTATAATAATAGTTATTAAATTATATTATAATAATAGTATATATAATATAGTAGTATAGTACTACATATGGCATATATAATATATATACCATATGTAGTACTATACTACTATATTATACTATATTATATGTAAAAACATTTTACAGTGAAATACGTCATTCATTCTATTGTAAAATGTTTTTACATTTCGTGACGGACGTGGAACTGTAAAGACACTTTTCTTTTTGAAAATACTGTAAATTGTCACATTGTACGTAAAGACAAACGTTGAACAAGTGAAACTGCCAAGTGGTTTTCGCTGTTTCATTCTGAACTTTGAATGTTCTTCTACCGACAACCGTACAACCGTAACGACAAATATCACGGAGAAATGAAACAAAACGATCGTCGTACAATTCCTCCAAACAATCAGAGACACGACTCTGCACGAATGAAATAAATCGGTCGCGCGAGGCGGTCTCTCGTTCCTCGTTTTCCCGAAACGTAAACGCGTAACGGCGACGCTGATGTATAATCAATGAGATGATCTAGATCACGGTTCGGAACAATGTTGCATGGCAGTTCCGTGCGAAAGAGGGACGAGAATGCGCGGGAACCGGGATTATCCTTGCGACATCCGTGTTACAGCTTATCGTAACATCGCGCGCATCGGTTTCTTTTCTCTCTCCTTCTCGCGTCGATTTTCATCGACGTTGCGTACGTTCATAATCGAGCAGAGCGGACCTCGTTTCTCGCAGAATACAAGAAAAACGCTATTGACTCATTTACTCGTTCGTCAATGCAAAGAGCAGAGGATTAATTATCCAACGTTGTTTTAATTAATTATCCAGTTGTTTGCCAGTAATTTTACACGAGAAGCTATCTCACGTCGCCGGCTATTATTTCGTAATTAAGTTACGAAAGTGAAGCAATCTAAATATACTTCATTTGCAGAGAATGAATTTAAATGAAACTTTGTGTATATCTCTTGTATATATATATTATATTTTATACATATCATATATTTTAGTAATTTTTTTTCTTTTTCTTTTGGTAAACTGTATAGCAATCACTTACGTGTAATGGTACACAACAGGTTTTGCAAATATATCTAGTTTCGTTGCAAATATTGCTCTAGTTGGATTTTTTTTTTTTTTTTGTACCAGTGACTATTTTTTCTGAAACGTGGTCTTTCAATTGTCCCGAGAGCCTAAAAGGTGAATCAGTGTCACGATCGAAAGTTTTGTAACGCTAAAATTACGATAGAAACCTGAATAACAATAAAAAGCAACACGACGAAGAAAGATTTCACAATTATCCTCTGTCAAAAATTAAAATAGCTGATGCAAGTGTAAGTGCAGCCGGTCAACAATGTGTTCACAATTTTTACGAAGGCGCAACCAGTCGACACAAGCAGTCACCGACGATCGTTTTGATCTCTTTGGAGCTTCGTCTGGAGTCGAGAGGCGCCGAAACAAAATCGGGACGCGAAACAGAGAGTGCATTCTCGATGATAACGAGCCGGGGGAACCGATCGACCGACTGTCGATCGTGACAAACTGCGATCCACTCGTCCTCCCATCAGTTTCGCGTATCGATGCACCTTCTTGCGTTTGTCGCGCATGGCTCCATCTTTTCTTATGGACGCTCGCCGCGCTATTTCCGACCGAAATGACTTCATTCCGCGACGCGTTATCGCCCGCGATGGAATTGGGTCTCGATTGGGGAAAAACAAGGTTCACGAGGCATCTCTTCGTGAACAGATTCTTAATATCGTCACCCCGTTCGAACTTACGAGTCTGAGAGCAACAAAAGGAATCGAACTTGCGAACGTTTCCTTTTTTTTCTTCTTTTTTTTTTTTCTTTGTTACAATTTGTATTTTGTATCCTGCGGCGCGATGCTTTTGATCGTCGAGACACGTCCGACGTGTTGGTGGTGGAATACTCTCCGATACTGAGGACTTAATTGCCATCGTAGGATCTTAATGCTCGTCGCGTGCCTAATTAATTAGCCGACCGAAAAAATCGTCGCTCGTACAGGGGAGAAAGAGAAACGACAGATCGTGGATCGTGACTCCTTTTCTTTTCTTTCTCGAGGATTGGTGTTCGTAGAAATGTCGTGACGTGCGTGAAACGAGCACACAGAAGTAATAATACAGTCGACGATTCGTCGGTGTGCATTGTTTCCACCTTCGCTTGCGTAAATTTCTGCATTTACATTTTTGTGAAAAAAAAAAAAAAAAAGAAAGAAATGACCGGTGCGAAACGGTCGGATAAAATATGACCGTGTTTTCACACGACAACGTGTTTTAACATCTCGTTGTAAATTTCCGAACTTGTCGAAACGAGAGAGAAGAAATAGAGAATTCGGGGTTCGATTCGATTGTCGCCGGTTCTCTTCTTCTTTTCTCTTCTTTTCTTTTCTTTTTCTTTTTATTCTCCTCTTTCGTATCATCCTTCTGAATTCTTTCGTTCTTTTTCCTCGTCGAGAGCCACAGGGAAGCGCGTGTTCGGCGCCGAAAACACCGCGTGTGCCCGACGTCCGAGCGTCTGACCTCCTCGACTGGTTCCCGAATCACTTCTGACATATTTTCTTCGTACGGCCGTCCAGGCTCACGCTGGAACTTCCTCTTGTCGCAGTTAGGCTGTCGAGGCACCCGTTATGAATCATATTACGGGGACGCACGACCATCAACCTGGCTAAACCCCCTTCGCAGTGTGCTCGGAATCGTTTGGGAACCAGCACCAGACTTTACGTGTTCCTTTCGATACCTAAGTCGTTGGACAACCATTCAAGATAGTAGTGATCAGATTTCGAACGAAAACTATTTTCCTTCCTCTCGATCGAGAACTATCAACTGTGGCTGCTGCTCGAAATATTATTCGAATTTGAAATATTTGCAAGATCAATGTTCACGAGTAACACTTTAGTTTTATCATCTTTGCAATTTATAACTATTTTGTGATTTTTGATTTCGTATTTTGCAATTTTCAACTTCAAAACGTAAAACATTTATTAATAAGTAAAAAAATAAGTAATAAATATTAGTCGAATCTAAAATTATTTGCAAGAACGATCCTCTAGTTTTCTAATTGCGTTTGTAAAACTTCTCTGCAGACGTTCGATTTTAACCTCTTGCGCCGAGAATTTTTTGCCCCGAAATTGCAACATTTTCTCAGTTTTAAGTATATTTAAATGTAACCCCGGGGGAACAAATGACAAGTTGATTACTTCTTAATAATTTCTATCCACCAATATACAAAAAAGAAGAGGAACTATCGTATACGGCTCGGTCACTCGTTATGGTCCGCGAATCAGTTGCCAGCGCAAGGGGGTATCAACCACGCACATTTTCCATAAAGCTAACTGTTCAATCACGGTTTAAAATGTTAGGGGCGATCGAAGACTCTCGAAAATCGATACATGAAAAATTGCAAATGCGAGACAATGGATGAGAGAGAGAGGGGAGAGGCAATGTGGGTCCAAAGAGATACTCACAGAGGGGTTGCTACTGCGTAGAAACGTGTAAGGGCCGGATCGTCCCCTCGCCCTAAACCCAATCGCCTAGCTTGCATGATGCCCGCGAGCTATTCCTATTCGCATAATGCGCGTAAACAAGTGGGAATTAAATTTTTGAATTTAAAGAGAGACGCTGCTAAACGGTTTGGTCAATGAGATTTAATCGAAATCTCTGCGCCCCCGGCACGCTTCTGCGCCTCCGGTCTGTTTTCTCTCGAGCGGCAGCCGGCGAGAAATAAATATTCATACGAACGGATTAAATCCTGCTCGTTTCTCGGGCGTCGTGCAAATTTACACGAGTACGAGGGCAATGCGTCTAATTATCGGCAGCGAAACGAGACGAATTTCTGCGGATGCAGCGATGTACCCGTAGGCAATTAGCGCCTGGTGACAAAGATCCGAAGATTTGCCGTGGCAAATTTGGTTTCCTGCCGCGTCGACATACACGTATTGCGGAAAGTATCGTGTAACTATCGAATTAGCAAAGTTCTTGCACACTGTCGACGACGGGAGAGAAGGAGCGATAGATAGATAGAGGGACAGAGACACGCGCAACGATTCCGCGTGGTTTCTGCGACCTAGGTCTCCCCAGAGGTACGTATGTAGCTAAAGCGAGAAGACACGAGCGCGAAAGTGGGACGACGCGCTGAACAGTCGAAGATGAACGAAGGCCGACGGAACGAGCCGAGGGGACTTGACGAGCGTATGGAAGAGAGAGAGAGAGAGAGAGAGAGAGACAAAGAGATGGTAGCCGGTGGTTGCACGAGGCAGACGACGAAGGAAAAGGGAGTCACGACGAGTCGGAATGGCAGCAGGGTGGGGAGGGGTCGGGTTCGGTGGAAAGGCAGCGGAGAGGGTCGCCGGCGACGGTGGCGCCCCCCGAACGGTCCAGCCTCGAAAGTGAGGTTAGTCTGTCGCTAGCCGTTTGAGGATGATACACGCTCGACGCGTGCCTCTGTCGAGTTCACCCCTTCGGTTCGGCAACGACTGCCAGTGCGAATACGCGCGAGAACAGGTGGCCACGCGACGCCACGTCGTGCCGCGTTTCGCGAGCGACTGCACAGTGACACGCGTCGTTTCGTCCATCTTCGCGAGGTATTCAAAGTGGCGCGCCTTCGGGTGGCTCCGAAAAGGCCGCTAGGCGTCGCGTTGCTGGAAAATCGGCCTAGTGTTTTGTGCGAGGAGGTAGTCTGACGTTAGGCACAAGTGGTGTATAACATGTACAGGTGTGGTGGAACATGCGCTGGAAAGCGGGTGTAGCTTGACAGAAGTGAAGAGATGGTGAGAAGAGAGGAGATTTGGCAACGTTCGGTAACCCTCCGGTCAATCGTCATGGGCAGCATCTCGGCGATCCGACGTAACACAGGATAGAGGCAATTTAGAGCGAGTTTAAGAGAGTTTAAAGCGTCAGCCGGGGGTGGACCACGGATTTTCGTTTCGTTTTGTTTCGATTCGTTTCGTTATCTCTCTTTCTCTCTTCTCGTCTTTTAAAGTGAAACCGCGCCACACGACGCGTGAGAAAACCGAGCCAGCTACGTTTCTCTCTCTGCGGGACGAGAGAGGAACGGCTGAGAGACACACACGCTCGCACACGCGCCACCGTCATACTCGTGTCTCTCTGTCTTTCCTTCCCCTTTTCACTTTTTATCTCTATCTGTCGCTCCGTCGTCGTTTGTCCCGTAAACGAACGTTTGTTTCTTCTCTTCCCTCTCCCCCTTCGAACGTGACGTATAGTTTATTTTGTTGTACACTTCATATAGTTTATTTGACTATCCGCTCTCCGCGAGAGTAGCTGACTAGGCGTATAAACATACGTGTATCGAGAGATATCGTCGAGTGAAATCTTCGAGGACATTCCGGACAATTACGTGCAATCGTGTGAAACGCTGTGCGCCGACGGCTCGGCCGATTTTCTGCGCTCGTCGTTCACTGTTAGTGAAGTGTTTGGTGTTTTAAAGGAGGGTTCGAGATGAACGTATCGAAGATGCTTTGCCTGCTGCAGCAAGAGGAAATAGCGTTTCGCGTCTTCGTGACGAGATGGAGTCGGTGATCAGGCGATGATACTGACTAACGAAAAAGAAAAGGAAAAGATAGTATCTTATTTTTACAAGATTTTTCGACGAGACTTTTCTGAGGCCTTTCTTCGATCGGATGATCGGAAGCTTGCTCAACGACTCTTGTTCAGTTTTGTGATAGAAAACCAGTGCAATCGAAAACGGCTCGTGCAAACTTTGGAGCGAGCTTGGCATTAGGCCACGAACCGTGCAAGCGTCAGTGTGATACAAGGTGATACAAGGTGGATGTGTTTATTTCGCTGTAGTGATCTGTATATCGAAGGAAGGTGGTGAACCATCGAAAATGGAGTAAACCCCCAGCGTGTCTTCGACGAAATATGAGGATAGCGTCGTTCCGCGGCTCGGTGGAATTGATTTCGTGCGAAAATGTATCTCACGCCTGTGTTCTTGGTTCTTTCGCTGGCCACCAGCTCGAGGTGCGTTGTTGTTCTCAACCCTTTAACCACTTGCGCTGGCAACCGATTGCGGACCATAACGAGCGACCAAACCGTATATAACAATTCGTCTTCTTTTTTGAATTCATCGATATATCACTGGATAGAAATTACTAAGAAGTAATAAATTTATTATTTGTTTTGCCTGGGTTATGTTTCGTTATACTTAAAACTGAGAAAATATTGCCATTTTCGGCCAAATATTCTTGGCGTGCGTGGCACGTCATTCCAGCGCAAGAGGTTAGAACCTTACGATCCCAAGATCCCTCGCCTATCTAGAATTTAGAATCGACGAACTAGTTCGAACTGCACAAAGTTCTCGCTTTGAAGCTTTCGAGTATAAATTCATCAAAATCGACTCGGTCGTTGATGAGAATTAAAGTAATTTGCAAACTCGCTTTGAGCGCCATTAAAAATTTTAATTTCTAATAGTTTCAAACATCAATTTCCAGTTTTCTTGTTGCCATCAGTTTTACGCGTTAATTATTCGTTTGCGCATAAAAAGTACTATGTCGAGCGTAAAAAAGTTGACGCCACGGGAAAATCGGTATTATAAATATTGATTCTTTCAGTAATTATAACGTGGTTCGTTGGTCTCCTATTACCTCGGCGATCGTCAATGAATGGAGTCGTCTGTGAGAAATCGATTCGAAATTCGATTCGTGTTTCCATTGTACGTTTGCTAAAACGATATTCTTCAACTCGCGGCTTTTATTTCGTATTTCGTTTCGATCGTTTCGTGACGTCGTTTCAAATATTTCGGAGTTGATTAAGTGAAAACTTTAAAGCAATAAATATTCCATGTATTCTTCCCTCTCAATTCTGAGACAAGTTTCGACTCGAATGAACGTTGAATAATTCTGCAAGATGTTTAGAGACAATTCTGTAAGATGTTTACTACCGAGTTCCTCGAATTCGGACGAGAATGAGATAAGAAATATTCGTCGCTCAGTGTGTTTATCGATTGTACGGTAATATAAATATTCGGCACACGTGAGAGTCGACATAAAAAAGACGCCTCCGTCGTATGCGTGTATCGAG
This sequence comes from Frieseomelitta varia, assembly GCF_011392965.1. Lineage (NCBI taxonomy): Eukaryota > Metazoa > Arthropoda > Insecta > Hymenoptera > Apidae > Frieseomelitta > Frieseomelitta varia. The sequence goes on along the minus strand of NW_025110273.1, from coordinate 314,811 downwards.
TCGAGAGAATTCTTTCGCAGTAAATTTAAATATGTAAGAGGGGATCAAAGGTCAGTTCGATATCATCGTCGAACAAGGTTTCAATTAGCTGTCAATGCTCATTGCGTATTCATAGCGCGTGTAATCAATGCTAATTTATCACTCCTCGTCATCGGTCGCCGATTTTATCGAATCGAATTTTCGTCCCGAAAAAGAAAAAAAAAAAAAAAAAAAGAGGAGAAAAACATTTTGGCGATTTTCAACGAGTCGTTTTCATTTGCAGATGCATGTGTTCGAGCGGATACACTGGCCAGAATTGCGAGAACGAGTACATCCCCTGCGACCCATCGCCGTGTAAAAATGGCGGCACGTGTCATCAGATCGACGGTTTGGATTACGAGTGCATCTGTCCCGAGGGTGAGTTTTCAAATTGTTTCTCCTTCTTTCGCGATTACATATTTCGCGGTCAGAGTGATCGTCATCGTCACGACGACCTTTTCAAATCTGTCTATAAATTTCCTCAACATTTGGGTGAACAAAATCACGATCCGTTTAATATCTGTCTGCGTTTACTATCCTCAAAGAAACTTCGCCCGATTCGAGCCATTCTCACGAACAGTTTCGGTGGCCGTTTTTTCGCGGGCTTTCTCACGAAATTGAAAAGATCGACAGCCGAGCTCGTCGCATAGAATCTCGTGGAATGCGTTTCGAGGAAGAACAAAAGCCCGGATTGCTTTCGGCGTGTGCACGAAAATGGCACCTCTTTTTTTTTTTTTTTTTCAACGAAGCCACGTTCCACGTTCCACTCTGTTTACGGCCCCGTTGCGCAACCTTGTCCCAGGATCGGGCAAACGGTCAAGAGAAATAAAGAAACGCGTCGGCGGGGCGGTGATTATTAGCCGGTGCAACAGGTACGACTTAAGTCCAGGGGTGGTGCGCCATTTACGTGCGCGGCGTGCACGGTGGATGGTTTAATGTAAAGCCTAGGGTCAGCCTAGCGTGGCCTTCTCGCCGGCTGGATCACAATGCGTGGTCCTGTCGTTCCCAGGCGGACTACAACCATGGCGACCCCACCTTCTACCGCCACCGCGGCTCCCTCCTTCCTCTTTTACGCTACTTTGCCTTTGGTCGCGCGCGCCTTTTCCCGTTAAACCAGCGCCCTCTCCCCCCCTCTGGATCAGTTTCCGCCGCTTTACCAAGAACGTTCAAATTCGTCGCGTTTTTCTTTTTATTATTTATTATTATTACGTACGACCCTCGTGAAATAAATCCGTAGGAAGGGGGAGGGTGGTTTCCCGTGGCTCGGCTGTTTTTCACTCGATTAACGACGGTCGGAGCGAAAAGAAAATATGAGAGAGCGGCGGTGAGTCCAGAAAACGTTGCTCAAATTTACGACCTCTCGTCGGTACAAATTTTACCACGTCGTGTCGTTGATCGCGTGTCAGATTACGAATACGCCTGAATGTTGGAAATCAGCAACGCGAGCGTTAGAGAGAAAAGTTTTATACGCGAGGTCTTCCTGCGGCCGATGGTTTCTCGTTTAACGAGACCGCGGTCGAACCGTTTGCAATTATTTCGCTGCCGCTCGCGGCGACCGCCGCTTCTTTCGTTTAAACGCGTCGACTGTTGCTCTCGAGGTCGTGGCTCTCGTTTTATTTCCACTCGCAGCGAAAATCGAAAGGGCCGGTTTGGATCGCTTTTTAACGCAAGAACCACTTTAAAGCGGCGTTTAAAGCATAAAATTTCCATTGGAAATATTGAAAGAAATGGAAACGCTTTGTGATACGATATAAATTGCACGCACTTTTATTTACACATTTTTCGAAAGATTATTTAAACCTTTAAAAATATATTACTTTTTAGAAAATTATATTATATATTATTTCTATAAAATTTTTATAAAATTTCCATTGGAAACATTGAAGCGAAAAAAATGCGAAACGCTTTGTGATACGATATAAATTGCACGCACTTTTATTTACACGTTTTTCGAAAGATTATTTAAACCTTTAAAAATATATTACTTTTTAGAAAATTATATTATATATTATTTCTATAAAATTTTTATAAAATTTCCATTGGAAACATTGAAGCGAAAAAAATGCGAAACGCTTTGTGATACGATATAAATTGCACGCACTTTTATTTACACATTTTTTGAAAGATTATTTAAACCTTTAAAAATATATTACTTTTTAGAAAATTATATTATATATTATTTCTATAAAATTTTTATAAAATTTCCATTGGAAACATTGAAGCGAAAAAAATGCGAAACGCTTTGTGATACGATATAAATTGCACGCACTTTTATTTACACATTTTTCGAAAGATCATTTAAACCTTTAAAAATATATTACTTTTTACAAAATTATACTATACATTATTTCTATAAAATTTTCATAAAATTGCCAACAAAAATTACAAATTGATCGTTTGGACCACTTTGTTAGTTCTGGTGTTAATGGTCGCCAATCGAGAGAGTTCGTTTGACCTGTTTCTCATATACGCATCGAAACTATCCAGGATCGTAACTATTCCGTTGTTTGCGAATTTGTTCCTCGGTTGCCACGCCGAGAAATGTTCGCCATTCTCAACGACCATGTCGAAACGTCGAAAATTCATCCTTCGATCTTCCCGACTTATAATTTTCTCGAAGAACTTCTCGCGCGGAAGAGAGAACGACGTTGAACTCTGAAAGATATTTACAGCAAGCTCGTAACTATCCTCGCTGGAGCGAACGCGCCTCTGCTAGTTCGTTGTAATGGTTCAATTTGCAGCGCCGACCCTACCGGTGCTGTCTGTTCTCCACATCCGCGAACCATTCTTTCTTTCTCTCTACTTCTTCACGTGGACTGTTAATTTTGCTGGTCGAGCCAGTGTTTTCGACGAGAGCTTGGTGGTTTTTTCACGAGGCACGGTCACGTAGGAAAACAGGGTTGCAACCGTTGTCTGGACGACACTTCTCTTTCGACGCATTGTCCATTTGGTCGCATTGGTAGTCTTAATGGTTCAATTTACGGTATCTCGATTTCTCGGCGTGCGTTTCTTCTTCGTTTCGTTTCTCCGAGCAGGAGCCATTTTGCACTCGCCTGTTCCCTATCTATCTATCTACCTGTCTGTCTCTCTCTTTCTCTTCTTCGTCCCCTTTCCTCCATTTATCGGCACGTTTTCTGGCTTGTGCAAGAGCACCGAGAACGTGGTCGTCCCTTCTGCGCCGAGGACGACCTCGACCGGCTGCAGATTTCCCTGGTCGACGATCCGATCACGCCTCCTCCGTCCCATTCCGCTAATTAGAAACTGCTCTATCGAGAGCCGGTTAAACGATTAACCGCACGCCCATAGATTAATCGGCTGGTTTGGCTCCGATAGCCTGCAGAGGAGCTGAAAAGGAGAAGGACGAGAGAAAGAGTGAGAGAGAATTCGTTTACCCGTTCTCTCTCTCTCTCTCTCTCTCTCTCTCTCTCTCTCTGTGTGTACATATACACTGTTTCTCGCGTTACTCTCTAAATTGAATCTTCGCCAATGGCGACGACGGATGCAACCGGCCGAGCAAGAAACACGCCACATTTCTGCCGGTTTTGCTTTCTCGATCGCGATACCGTCCGATGGCGATTAAGTCGTTCTTTTCCTCCAAGTAGCTTATCCGCCAGCAGCACGGATTCCACCGCACCGATGTTTTACAGTGTGCGTTGTATAGGAAACGATTCCGAACGCGTCGGATTAGATACGCGTTTGCCGATCGAGCGTCGTGCATCTACGCTTAATTTCCCTTCGTTTGCCTACGATCGTGGTCGTTGGAGTTGGCATCAAGCTACGGCAACTGTTGCTCGCGCCTGATCGATCGATCGATCGATCGAGTCGAACGATTCTCACCGCGATCGTGTCGTACACGGTCACGCACAACCCGCGCCTCAATTGCTGTGCTGCTCGCGACGAGGAAAACGCGAGGAGAGGCGATCCGTATGCGCGTATGTTGCCGCCTGGCCGAGTTGCGAGACAAACACGGAGGAAGAGAGCCTGCTGGACGGGCTGTACGCCGTTTCCAGCTGATTTATGCCAACGTGCGAGCGTAAACTGCGTACCCTGCGTGCCCCGTGCAGTGGGGAACATCGCTCTCTGGGGTTGAAAGAACGGAAGAATGGAACAAGTCGAGGAAAGAGGGGGGAACACGCGTTGCTTTTACCATTCCAGGTCGGTACCCTTCCTCCGATGCTCCGTTGTTACGCAAGCCGCATTTACGCGCGCGCGATTTGTCGACGGAATAGATCACGTGTCGTGCAATTACGTTACGTTGTTCGTCGTTTAATTGTATCGTGAAAGTGTGTATCATTTTTCGAAGGGGGTTTTCACAGTCGCCAGATTTCACTTCGCTACGAAATTTAACATTAGAACTAGACGAAGCATAGAATTTTATTATGTAGCATAGAATTTTCATCAGAGACGTCAAGGTAAAAGATATAGAGAATCTTTGTACGAGTTTATGTACTTTATGTACTTAATAAAGAATCGGCCGAGTTTTCAAAAATACACTGTTTTATGTCTAGAAAAATATTCGAGTAAATAAGCGATCCCATTACGTTACGATTACGAGAGAAAATTTTCAAGGGTTAGTTTACTGTATGCACAATCGAAATCTCCGTCAAACTTTGCTGATAAAATAATCTCTGCTCAGAAATAATAATACGCTGTCTTGCGTTATTCAATTTGGTCCAGTCAAAAAATCATAATTAAATTATTGTTAGTCACGCCTTGCAGCCATCGATCTTTCGGCGGTAAGCTAAGTGAAAAATGTATTCCGCCCACGCGAAGCGTTTTGACCGGTATTCAGCGCTCGAAGAGTGAAGAAAATCCTCTTGCAAGCTCAATAGCGTCCAACAAAATCCTTCTTTGTATTTTTATTATTTTTATTCGCACGTATCCCTCGAGGTTAAGTGTTCCTCTGAAAGATCAGAAAATTTCGTGACAGAGTCGCACGATCTAACGGAACGGCAGACGTACAAAACGATCGCGGTTCAATAAACGTGGAGATTTGCTCTACGCGAGATATTCGACGCCTATCTTCGCAACGGTACACGAGTTTTATCACCGGGCTGTATCCTCGGTTACGGCCTACGCATATCGATAATTCGCTAAGAATTTTCAACGCGACGGCACGAGGATTTATTGACACCTCCGCGTTACATTGTTCGCAATGGGGCACCGTCCACGAGTTTTAATTAAAACCGTGCACCTCTGCCCGTGGCTCGAAATCTCTCACTCTCGACGTGTCTCTCGCTCGAATAATTAACAGCCAGGATCATCTGGACACAAAGGAAGCGCGTACGACGACGTCTAACAAGCGTCCTCGCGTCGTACTCACTGTACTCTCGCACATTGTCATCATTCGTCTAACTCTATTCTTGCTTCTCCTCGTTCCTCTTCTTGACCGGTGTCCTCGTGGACGCAGACAGACACAGTCGTACATACTTCTGTTTTATAATCTACTTTTACGCGGTTGCGAGTAACTCGCAAATTTTCTGTCCAATTCTCGACAACCGAAATTAAAACTGAAATTTTGAGAATTCTTTGCTCGTTTGGTTCGTTCCGTTTCGTTCGCAAGATAACATTTAGCATCGCGATCTATTACTTTCACCCAGTTGCGAATAACTCTCAAATTTTCGACAATTGTCCGGCGCGCAGACATTGAAACTGAAATCTTGCGAGATCGAGAATTCTCTGTTATCTTGCACTGCCACGCACGTCGAGAAGTTTTTTGCCCCGAAATTGCAATATTTTCTCAGTTTCAAGTATATTTAAGTATAACCCTATAGGTAAAACAAATAATAAATTTATTACTTCTCAATAATTTCTATCCAGTGATATCATACCGATGGGTTGAAAAAAGAAAGCGACGATTTATTGTATACGGTTCGGTCACTCGTTATGGTCCGCAATCAATTTGCCAGCGCAAATGGTTAACGTTAAATGTGTTCTTTTGTCCAATTTTTTTTTTTTCTTACTGCTGGAAAGCTATTTTGTGTATTAAATTAAAAATTACTTTTGTAAAAATACTAATATTGTAATATAATACTATATATTAGGTATATTTATTTTACTTATATATTTATTAAAATACTAATATTGTAACATAATACTATATAATATTGCAATATAATACTAATATTGTAATATAAATACTAATTTTGTAATAATACTTTTGTAAAAAGATCTGACCGTAGAAATAAGTATATGTAAAGTATCGGCACGTTTAATGTTAACCTTTTCGCTACGGTGGCCCTGCACGCGAATGCGCAGGCGCGGTACGAAGCAATTCGAACGTAGACGCGCTCATTTCATACCAATGTTGAGAATCAATGCAAAATTTTATTGGATGATTAAAGTCATCGATAGTCATCCAATGAACATCAGACGATGAGTGACTATACTGTTAGCAGCGAAAAAGTTAATCTTCGTTTCGTTTGATAACATCACAATCTACTTTTACCTAGTGGTTCGTTCCATTTCATTTGCAAGATGATAATATCGCAATCTACTTTTACCAAACTCTTTTTTCAATTTTCAATCGATTTCAATAACCGCTTCACGATGATTGAAACTGAAATCTCGCGCGATCGAGAATTCTCTCGTCGGCTCAATCTTCGTGGCTCGTTACGTTTCGTTTGCAAGATGATAATGTCGCAATCTACTTTTACACCTGGTCGCGAATAACTCTCAAAATTTCATTCGTTTCGGCAGAGTGATTGAAACTGGATCAAGAATTCTTTGTTATCTTAAGGGGAGACGATAATTACCAGCTCGAACGTTCCAGATCTGGCAAATGAAATCGTTACGGAGTCGAGTGAGCGTTGAGCGAGATAACAGATAATAGTCATCGCACAGATGGAATCGCGACGACTAAGGTGTGAGGTTGTACATTCTGTCTTCGCGGTTTGTAACTCGAAATAACCAAATGATAACGAGTTAAGTTTTCGTTTCACGAAACGGATATTGCCGGTATATGGGTGAAAAAAGAGGAAGCCCTCCTCGTTCTTTTTCGTCCGCTGTGAAAAGGGGGACAAGAGGACGGCGAGCGGAGAAAGGAGCTTCCGAGGGACACGTATCATCTCGATTCACCGGCGTTGCCTCGAGACAGTGACAGATACCGGTCGTTGTCGTCCGTGGCTGGTTGCAGCCGAGAGGGTATCGGTGTACTGGTGGCATTTCGTTCTCATAAAAGGCCGGCGTGGGCACGATAAATGAGTCCGAGCCACGGAACTAGGCAAGCTAGAGCTACCAACTGAAAATCTCGTGTCTGTTGTTACCCGAGAGTCCCTCCGTTCCACGATTTTGTTCCACGCGAACGTAACAGAATTATTCCCCCGGAGGATCGGTATCAAATTTCGGAGCGATTGGTACTGGACGCTGCGGTACTTCCTCTATAACAAACCCGATCCATCTTTAGGCAATCGATTTCGATCGGTTTTCATTCGATAAGAGAATTGGATTTTCGTTTTCTTCTGAAAGGATCTATTCATTTAACTACGTTCTTATGCACACATATTCTAAATGTTTCTTATTGTAACATATTTAGTAAATTGTACATGTTTTATATAATATATAACATATTTTATTACATTGAACATTTATATATATATATATATATATAACATATTTTACTAAATTGAACTTTCTACTGACATGGAATTTATCGTTTCATGCAACATAGCAATTGCAAATTGACAATATGTGCTGAATATTGACAACTGTTTCAATGTTCGCATGTTTTTATTAAACTGTTCGGACCACGAACAAATTGGACAACAGAGCACTTTCGCGAAACATTCTTATGTTCAGACATCGAACAAATATCCCAGACCGCGACCATGTATATAAAATTCGTAGAACTGTATTTTATGTGCAATCGTAATATTACTTGAAGATTACACGCGAAAGATACGAATCCATTCTTGTTGATTCTCCAGTTTTTCAATATTTAAAACAATAACAAACACCGTGAACGTAATTCGTTCAAAGACAATGTCCACTATCGAACGTCCAACTTCATTAGCGTTCGAGAGTTTCGCGACAATACCGACTTTTCCCACGATTTCGTCGAATCGTACAGATGCGGCCAACCCTCCCGCGAACCCTTTCCCGCTGAAGTTTCGGGACGGTTGCCGGGAGGAACGCTCTCCGGGGACTCGGGGCGCAAAATCGGGGCGAGCGATGCATAATGCAGAGCTGGAGCCCGCTCGTAAAGCATAAGCGGCCCCCATTATGTCGGGAAAGGCGAGTCGTGACAGGGCCATATCCACGAGTGCCACTCGACCAGGACCGGCTCTCTCTTTCTCTCTCTCTCTCTCTCGGGATGGCCCCACCTTTGGTACCGCCACACTGCGGAGAAAACCAGCGAAGGTATCGGGGACCCTTTTGTCCGGGTATATCTCTCTTTTCGTACGAGAGAGAGAGAAAGAGAGAGAGAGAGAGAGAGAATACTGCGATAAATCCACACCCACGCGGTGTAAATCGGAGCTCTCCCCGTGGTAGCCGATCAGCGGGGACCAGCTCGCAGGGATCCCCGACCGCGCCCTCTCTGTCTTCCGCGTCGCACGCCTTGTCCCTCGCTCGCCGATATAAATCTGGATTAATTTAGCCACTTGCGCTGGCTAAATTAATCCAGATTGCGGACCATAACGAGTGACCGAACCGTACACAATAATTCGTCGCTTTGTTTTTAAACTCGTCGTCGATATGACATCACTGAATAAAAATTATTGAGTAGTAGTAAACTTATTATTTGCTTTGCCTATTTTGTTTTACTTAGATATACTTAATACTGAGAAAATATTGCAATTTTGGGACAAAAAATTCTCGACGTGGCACGTCATTCCAGCGCAAGAGCTTAAGTACTTGCGTTGAACAACTGATTGCGGACCATAACGAGTGACCGAACCGTATACAATAATTCGTCGCCTTTCTTTTTCTTTTTCTTTTGAACTCGTCGGTATGATATCACTGTATAGAAATTATTGATAAGTAGTAAACTTATTATTTGTTTATACATACTTAAAGCTGAGAAAATATTGCAATTTTGGGACAAAAAATTCTCGACGTGACACGTCATTCCAGCGCAAGAGCTTAAGTACTTGCGTTGAACAACTGATTGCGGACCATAACGAGTGACCGAACCGTATACAATAATTCGTCGCCTTTCTTTTTCTTTTTCTTTTGAACTCGTCGGTATGATATCACTGTATAGAAATTATTGATAAGTAGTAAACTTATTATTTGTTTATACATACTTAAAGCTGAGAAAATATTGCAATTTTGGGACAAAAAATTCTCGACGTGACACGTCATTCCAGCGCAAGAGCTTAAGTACTTGCGTTGAACAACTGATTGCGGACCATAACGAGTGACCGAACCGTATACAATAATTCGTCGCCTTTCTTTTTCTTTTTCTTTTGAACTCGTCGGTATGATATCACTGTATAGAAATTATTGAGAAGTAGTAAACTTATTATTTGTTTATACATACTTAAAACTGAGAAAATATTGCAATTTTGGGACAAAAAATTCTCGACGTGGCACGTCATTCCAGCGCAAGAGGTTAACGGGTCCATTGAATCTCGCATAACGATCGATGCCTCGCAGATATATTTTCAAACTCGAGTCTAATCGAGCCTCCTGTTTCGATTCGATCCAACGATACGCGATTATTTCGAAAAATAAAGCGGCAAGGTCGCGTCGATGCGTTGTACAGATTGGCGCGGGGCTTGTAACTAATTTGTCGGCGGGCCTAGGCGCAGCCTCGTCGTTCTTCGAGAACCGATTTTGCCATCCGTGATCGTTCCGTTGGACTTTGTATCTCTCGATCTCCTCGGGGAGATTTCGCGATTTTAATAATTGCCGACTTTTCATAGTTTCCACGCGCTTGGAACTTTAGTTGACGCGGTTTTATACTGTCGTAACTGACCTCGTAACTGCTCGTCCAGTTTCCCAGACTCGATAAAACTCACACGACGAGAGAGTGTTATTGGAAAAGTAGGTGGAAGAGCGTGGTCGAACCGAAAGGTTACTCGAAAGTTATACAGTTCTGCAGACAGTGAGCAAAAAATAAAAAAGAAAAAGAGAGAGAGAGAATTGGCCAAATTGGGAAACTGGACTACCTGGAGGAGCAGGACGACAGGATGAAACTGGTCAGTGATGAAACATTTGGTGGAATCAAGCAGATGCAAAGGATTCCAGCGGTCGGAAACAATGGGTCCGATCGATACAACGAGGGTGCCAGGCGAGAGAAGGAGGGAGGGAGGGGAGGCCGATCTCCATAGAAAGGGGACCACACCCCGTAGAAGGAGACCGCGTTTGCTTTAGCGGCCTGCGGTGGAAGTCGCTCCACGGGACCCACGAACGGGGACCGTACAAAGTCATTGACTTGCTCGTACCAGCCGCAACGTATAGCCGTACGCTAGCATTTTATTCTTCCTTTTCGTCCTCTTCTCCTTCTTCTTCTTCTTCTTCTTCTTCTTCTTCTTCTTTTTCTATATCTTCGTAAGCTCCTCCTTTTTCTCCTGCTTTCGTCTGCTCTTTTTCTTTCCATCGGTCCTTATTCCCCGCTTTCGATACCATCTACGAGAACCATCGCCAACCCCTCTCTCGTACTCTTCATATTTTACCATTACCATATCAGGTTCTCCTCGATTCTTCTTTCGTCCCCTTCTCTCTTTCTCTCTCTCTGTCTCTATCCGGCCCCTTATTAAATATAGTTGGGTAGGCACGCTCACGTACCGCAGCCACGCACCTTTCTTTCCATCGCTACCCTCCATCGTTTCTACACGTTCGCCCTTTCGTGGGTGCGCGTCTGCCAGTCAGTTACATACGTCGATAGGTCGGATAGTTTGATTATCTTTCGGATTTAAACCGATGAAATCGGTCTGAGTTTCAACGTCTGAAGGACGAAATCGGTAAGAAAAAGTGTTACCATTGTCGAATGATCGGCAGTGTCGAGGATTGTCGACATTGTTGGAAACCAGTTCCGCGCGTACCGTTTTTTAATTATTTTCGATAGCAGGGCTGGACGAAACAAGCCGCGTCCGCCTCTCTTCCGGGGTCGAGATATGCAAATGGCGGGGGTATTCGCCGTGTAGAGACGCGAGTACAGAACGTAATTTTCTTCTGGCTAACTTGCCAGAACATTAACGCGGCGAGGATCGCTGATGGCACGGGCTGTTGCTCGCGAGCCACGGTCGTCCGTTAATGCGAATGATGATTAACTGGGCCGGCTACTGGCGTAATTTAATATACTCCGATATACTCCTTTGGTAATGATTCGTCTGCGCGCGGTATACAGAGATTTGTCTCGTTTCAAGTGTGAAACATATTTTTCTAAAACGTTTCAGATCTTTCTTCGAAGCCGAGAACAGAATTTCTTTGGATTCTCTTTCGCGAATAACTTTGTAAAGCGGAAGTTGCAACGCAACGTCGACAAACTCGCGCTCGGCAAATTTTTTTATTCTACATTCTTTACTTATTTTACGTAGATTGACCAGAATAATTCGTGTTGATTATTTTTTTTCTGTCGTGTCCAGAACTAGCTAAATATTCAAGTGTACTCGGTCAATTTTCAAGCTTGATTTTCTCAAAAAAAAAAGAGAAAAAGAGAAAAGAAAAGCGAACGTTTTATCGAACAAACTTTGTTCCATCGTTTTCTCACTTGCAACTGGTGGTTGTTACGGGACACCCTGGTGGAATATGCATACGCAATAAGCAGATACACGCGGATATCTTTCACGCGCTCGTGTAGGTACGTCGAACGGTGTGTAGGTGTAGCAGACTCGCGGTGGTGCGCCGAGGGTACAGCAGAGCGTTGTTTCCGCGAGGTCATCCCGGTGGAAGTCGCTTGACCTTTGCCTTCAGGCGCCTCCGTATTCGCATGAAGTTGACCACGGGATAACTTTATGCCCCGCCTAGCTCTGCGCGTACACGCAGCGAGTTTGCGTCGTTCGGGTCGAAACTTGCAACCTCTATCTTTCAGAGAATCACTTTGCGACGACTAACACTTTCATCTCGAGGGATTTCGTTACGAACAGAACGATCATCAAGCTTCGATACGTATGAAAATATTCTGCGTGTAAATCATTGTAATACAAAAGACAATGGTTAAAATAAACGATCGATTTATTCAAACATGTTTCTGTCTGAAATCAATATTGAGTTTAGAGATGGATTAGATATTGATTTTGATAAAAGTGCTAATATCTTTCAAGCAGTTGTAAAGAAAGGAAATCTGGGATACATCACGTCGAAGGTTAACATTTGGTCGATTGATCGTAAAACATTCACGCCGAATTTCACGAATTTCACGAATCTTTTTGAGATCGGTCCTGACGCTGAGATTTACTACAGTTCTTTTATCCACGCTTCTAATTGGCTACTGTTCCACTTCGAGGGAAGATCATTGTTCCACCACGCGGCATCATTTCCGTTGCCGCGTGGACTCTGCCGGTCGTGTCAATCGTAAAAGGATCATAAAGCCTGTAAAAAGGGAAACGGTGTATTGTGTTGAGCAGAGAGGCCACTGCGACGTGTTCGTGGCTTGGCGAAAAGACTCGGCTTGCCATTAAGTTTCGTACTGCGACGTCCTGCGATCTCTCTTCTTGGGGAATTACGCCAACTTTCGAGCGGCCTTTGTCTGTCTCTTTGTACGATAATTATTTATATTTATACTTATATTTATATATATAAATAATTTGTTCAAAAAAATATATTTATATATAAATTAAATTTATTTAAGGAAAACTAGATATTAACAAATACGACAAACATTTAATTTCTTTTTAAAACAAATATATATTTCTTTTTTTATTTTACAAAGAAGAGTAATATATATTTAGATTATTTATTTTCGAGATAATTAAAATTATAAATAAATAAATTAATTAACCCTGATACAAAAGGTGCAAAACTATTCGTAGATAGAAAATTTCTGTCAAGTTTTTGAATTTCTATTGCCAATTTATATTCCATAGACTGCAACTATTACCAAATGTATGACATGTGGATAAAGAATGATTGGATAGTGCAATAAATATAGGAGATAGTGTAAAATGTGGGGGAGAGAGATAGGAGAAAGATTCGTCCCTCATTTACCAAACATTTTAATCGTTCTTCGCAAACGAGCTTGCAACGCCTCGAAAATTAGCTGGCGAATGGTGAGTTTACGTCGCCCCTGTCAGGAACTGTACACAGATGCAGAGAAACACGGTTGCTGTAACACGAGTAAAAACGGCACTTGGTCGTGCCAGATCTATTTCTACGAGCGCGCACGGCGTCGTTAACATCCGCGGTTGGGCAAAAAAAGGTCGCGGAGCATGGCCCACGGCCGTCCCTTTTTCGCGTAATTTCATTATTTCGCGATGGCCGAGATAGTGGCGGTTAACTGGATGGCAGGAGCACGGGGCAGGAAAAAGGAGAAGGAAGAAGGAATCCAAGGTCTTCTTCCCTTCGCGGCAGATACGCGAGCGAGCCGGAGAGAGAGCCAGCCGAAGGAAGTCGCGAATTGCAAAGATTAGAGTGGAACATGCGCACGAGCGCATCTCGAACGATCCACCGTTTCGATATCGTCCTCCAAACGTGACCGCCTTCCTCCTCCTTCCCTTTCCTCGAGCTGTTACACGCGCGAGTTGCAAGAAAAAA
>NW_025110273.1:272621-301139 GCF_011392965.1 Frieseomelitta varia | reverse complement strand
GCAAGAAAAAAAAAAAAAAAAAAAGAAAAGAAAAAGAAACGAAAAAAGAAAGAATAAATCGGTCACGTTCTCTTTGACAGAGATCGAGTCGCGAAATTGAGTTGAGCCCGGAAGTTCCGGGATTAACCTCTTGCGCTGGAATCACGTGCCACGCACGTCGAGAACTTTTTGTCCGAAAATTGTAATATTTCCTCAGTTTTCTAAGTATATTTAAATAAAACAAATAATAAGTTTACTACTTCTCAATAATTCCTATCCAGTGATATCGACGAGTTTAAAAAGAGAGCGACGAATAATTGCACACGGGTTCGGTCACTCGTTATGGTCCGCAGTCAGGGGTTAACCTCCAAAATTGTAATATTTCCTCAGTTTTAAGTATTTTTAAGAGAAACAAAATAGGCAAAGGAGATAATAAAGTTATTACTTCTCAGTCATTTCTATCCGGTGATATCGTGCCGACGATTAAGAAAGAAAAGAAAGCGATGAATTATTTTATACGGTTCGAGTCACTCGTTATGGTCCGCAATCAGCTGCCAGCATCAAGTGGTTGAAGTGACACTTGAAGTCTGACTTTAATACTCTATGGGTCCGTGTAACTTGTAATATATCGATATTTTATTGAAAAATTTCATTGGCGTATACATCTGGTTACATAATGTCTTCTTTATTTCTTCTTTTATAACTTCGCGACATTTTCAAGTCACAATGAACTGTAATGGTAGGGTTCGATGTATTTGCGATAACGTTTGTGTTTCTTTTGCTTACATACGTTTTAAAAGAATACGTTTTAAAAAATACTTTTTTTTACCGGCAATCGTCGATGTTGAACTAAAACTAACCTCCAAAAGTTGAGGGCGCGGAACATATTTTGTCAAGTATCTCGGAAATGATTGAAAACACCGTTTTTGTGTAAATTAATGAAATTAGTGTTTTTTGACGACGAGTTTAATGACGTATATCATTTTGCAGAGGAAACCTTTCGCTTAAACAGAACCGTATTCTACATAAGTTTTTCCAAGCAAATGTTAATTTTTAGTCGTAAAATGTAAAAATCGTATAAACATGCAACACGCATGCATCAACGCGAATTTGAAACGCTTAATTTGAATTCCAATTTGCCTTCCACTGTCTGAAAATATAACCTGAAGTTATGTACCTAAAGTTTTTCTTAAAGATTTAAAAACAAAAAAAAAAAAAAAAAAAAAAAAAACCTAAAGTTTGAAAACGTAAAGCTACCTTTACGTTTAAACTTCGCCGACGTTCCCGGTTTCCTGGTTTCCAGCGAATTTCCCCCCGACGAGAATTAATCATACGCGTGTGGAACGCGCAACATTCTGATTAACGACGTAATAGGGATTCCAGCGGGAGAAACTCGCGCGCGGCCCCCTTCCTCCGATGGAAGAGAAATCGCGCATAACTCAGCCGGAGTTCTTATCGGTGGCGTTATCAGCCGATCCTCGTAGGCAGGAATTCCGCGGGTATTCCGCAAAACGGCAGTGATCGCGCGTTATAACAACCGCGACTGTTAATCACTGGAACAGTGTTATTTCTCCGCGAAGCGAGAACACCCGACTCACCCCGGCACCGTTTAACAAATCGTCGTCGATGAAACGAGCGAGACTCGTTCGTTCGTTTATGTGTACGTGTGTATATGTGTGTGTGTGTGTGTGTGTGTGTCTGCCCAGAATGACCGGAGAAATCGTAATTCTCTTTAATCGCGGTAACGTGCCACGCGGCGAGAAATTTGTTACAAATTGTGCGTTGTTGCGCTCGATTCCCGAGATACCTGTGTGTACGTACATACGTATGTATCCTGGAGCTTTCAGACGTTCCAAATTCCTGGATTAGACGCCGATTCTTCACGTGATATACTAGTTACCAGTGTCTTTGCCTGTGAATTCCCTCGAGGGAAGGTTACGCTCGTTTTTGTGAATTATTAGGAGGTAGTCTCTCGAATGGTGGGAAATATACAACACGATGAAGCGATTTTTAGAAAATTATATTGCACAACTATCCACGCGTTATTACATCGGTGATATTGTTGTAATAATAAAAATTTTTAAGCGAAAGTCATATTAATTGAAGATCGTATCTGAATGTATTTCTTCGCGAGCTACGCGGATGGAATGGAAATAAATACACGTTTCGAGTAGCTGACAGCGACTTTATGATTCTCGACGCGTGGATGTCTGTTTTACGTAATTTTTGCATTATGTTTCACATTATGTCAATGTTAATTTAATTTATGACGGTTGTAGCGTCAGTGCGAGTCTAAATAATCAAGTGATAAAAACTAACTGTTAACATTATTCGAAATGTAAACATTCGGTAATATAGACACCCACGCGTCCAGAATCATAAAGTCGCTGTTAGAACGCACATTGAAAGAAACTTTTTACCATTTTTTTCCTTGGACAAGTTTTACGTTCGTGATCAGTAGAATACAATGCAAGAAGAAGAGAAAGAAATTTTGCGGGTTATATATATATATATATATTTCCATCAAATCGAAGGTGTAGAATTCATCCATATGACGAACTCTTTCTTCTATTAAATTCTTTTCGTCAAATCGTTGGCCCTCTATTCTCGCGCGGAATCACGCTACTACGACTGTGTATCCAATTACAAATTCGTTGTCAAGATGAACGATAATCACCCGGGTTGATGCATCGTGACAGTTCATCGCGTCTGTCCGAATCATAAACTTACGCAACTCACGCCGTGAAGCACACGTTCCTTCAATTACGTTTTCCCGCTCGTTCAAATACGATTCCCCGATTTTGCGTGCGCGCAAGCGCACTTCCTCCTGCGAAGTTGCAGCTTTCTTTCTTCACTTCGTTGCGAAACAATGTAATGCAGAGTCAAGGGATCTTTGACATGCTCGTTCACGATATCGTTTTCTTTTCCAACGGCGAACAATCTTTTCGCAAGGGTTTCTTTCGGTCGGGGATAGTCGATCGAGTGTCGGCGGATTAGATCACGGCAACGAGCGATTTCCTGTCGTCTGGAAGAGCGTGTTGGCGTCTAATCGCGTCACGTTGGTCACGGTCGGCGATTCGTCGCAAGCGATAAAGAAACGCGCGTGGAAGAACGAAGAGGTTGAATGGAACGAAGCGAGAGATTGGATTTCGGTTGAATGGCGGTTTGCTCGTCTTTTCTCAGTTCATTTGTTGTTATCGTTCCTGGCCTTTTTCCATCGTGACTCGTTTCTTCGGTTCGTTTCTAGCCTCTGTCTGTTTTTTTCTCTCTCCTGCTTCTCTTCATTCGTTACAGACACCAATGTTACCGTCTCTATCGAGCGTGCACGTGCATACGTTCGACGAATAATAGAATCTCTCTCTTTTTCTTTCTTTCTCCGACTCTATCGATTGGGAATTAGTCACACGTCGCGAGCAGAGCGAGTTCTCTTGCCGCCGCGAGGATTCGTCTGCGTGAATTTTTTTCGTGAAGAAACGATTCTCAGACGCGAGTCTTTCTTTCGTTGCGATTTTCGCGGCTTTCGTTCGCTGTCGGCCGATATTCAATTAATTAGCGAAAATAATAACGGCCGCGCGTGTGAAGAGTAAACGAGTTTGAGAACGAAGGAGGATCGTCTATCGCTGGCGATATATAGATGTGGGAAGAAGAGGCTTCCCGTGTAATTGGCCAGCAGCGTTCGTTCGTTCGTTCATGAGAAAAAGTTCGATGCCGCCGCTAATTGGCAGTGTTCGCGAACGGTGAAAATTGCTCGCGATAATTACCAGCGAAGGAAAAAAAAAAAAAAAATAGGGCCGGGACACAGTCGGAATTCATCCGTCTCGCGCCTGCGTAATCGACTCGTATGCGTGTCAGCGCGATTTCCGAAACGCGTTCGACGAGAGAAAAAAACTCAAGTTTGTCACCACTTTTTCTTTTATTATGCAAAAGATACTTTCTCTGCACTCCTTTGTCGAGTGTGACTTATTAAATTATTAAATTGCAAAAAAAAAAAAAAAAGATTGAAAAATAATTCGGAGTGCAAAGGGTTAAAAGTTCGAGATATCTTTTAAACCTAATATATTATAAAATAATCAGTCATTTATTAATAATTAATTATATATATTATATTATATTATATATTATATATATTATGTTATATTATATTATATTATATATTATATATATTATATTATACAATATTAAACCTAATATTATTTGCACCTAAATAAATTTAAATTAAATGAATAAATAAAAATTAAATTTTATATTTGGTGAAAGGAAATAAATCGCATTGATAACAGTAAAAATTAAGAATTTTCGTTTAGCTCGTGAGAAAGCGAGGGATGGTGGTGTGAACGAGTGATCAGCAAGTCTGCCAACACGTAGGAACGAACGGAAGTAAAGTTAGAATTATAACTCGACTAATTAACGAAATCGTTAGGGGCCTCCGGTTTAATGAACATCCATTTTCGATCGCGTTTACTCGCCCCGGCGATTTCTCACACGATCTTTTCGAATTTATACAGCACGCTTCTTCTTTTCTTTTTTTCTTTCAATTACTTGATCAAATTAGTCTACTTCACCAGCAATGGACTTGTTATTAATTAATTTGGAGGATGTAAAAGTTACATGCGAAATGCGTAGAGCAACGCAATATATTTTTTAAATATACATTTTGTCGTCTGCAAAGTGTTATAATAAATCGCAGGAATGTTTAGAGTGATTATTCGATCATTTTTCGAGTAATATACCGTGGAATATTCCTCGAATTTTGACTTAAGTCGATCACGTTTACTCGACGGCGATTCTTTAATTAATTCAAGGCTGTAAAAATGTAGAATATAATTATTATAAATGTTTAGTAAATTGAGTAAATACACTTGGTTCAAAAGTTTTGGGACACATTTTATTTCCAATAAAATTTCAGTATTTATAGTTTTGTCGCGGATAATAAAACTTCTCCAGTTGCACGAATACTTTATAAATTTTCTTTGTCGTACAAAGTATTATTTAATTCTCTGAATTAAAGCTTCGATAATACCTGTCTTAAAATTGTACGACATATGTCTGTAGACTCTATGATTATTCAGTCACTTTTCGAATGACACAACGATTATATACTCGAAGATCCAACTACCCTACGTATCTGTTATCAATGCAACGGTGTAAAAATATAGCAAAAAAAAAATTAGAATAATTATTACAAAATTTAGTTAATAAATAAGAATAATTATTACGAAAAAATAATTTTTTGTTTGAAATAAAAAAGAAAAGGAATACATAAACATCCGTAGTCCAATCGATCGTTCAATCACTAGAGCCTTCGAACAGATACACAGCGAAAACATTCCTGGAAGATGGTGGTACTTAAGTCGATCGGTGAGATAACCGTGGAAAAATTAATATCGCCGGGCTAATTACAGTGGCTGCCCTTTTGTTTTCCGTGGCTCGGCCCGTTGCCTTCGGGGTCAAGCTCGTAGTTCCACGGTCCCGAGGCACGCTCCTAATGACTACCTCGCTACCGTTCAAATGCATGCTCGTGTATTTTGCCGCGGTATACATTATATACGTATAACGTGTATACGACACGTATATGTATGTATCTGCTTTTATAAGTCTCTGCACACCCGTGCAGCCCCTATTAGAAGAGCCTAGGAGGCTCGCGTTCCTCCCGTTCCAGGCGAGCGAAGGGGTTGCAAGCTGTGTGTTTGCGACGACACGACGATCGTCGCGAGGGAGAAGAGCCGGGGGAGGCGGGCAACAGGTGAAAAATGCACGGTCTTGGCCGTGGCATCTAATTGGAACACGATTCTGACCCTGAAACCCAAGATAGGGGAATATTCTTCCAGCTTCTTCAGCCTCTCTCTCTCTGCCCCTTTCTCGCTTCTTCTTGCTTCGGCGCGCGAACCTCCCTTTCCTCCCACTCTTTTCCGCGAAAGTCTGGCCGAGAGATGGAACAAACCCGTGATCTCTGGACGACGAGAGGACGACCCATATCTGGGTGATAGTCGAGTTTTTCATCGTGCACTTTGTCACCCACCCTATGGGATTGACGATTTCAATCGTTGAATTTTTCAGACAGAAAAAAGATGTAATGGCGTTTGGTAGAAAAATGTGTAAACTATTTTCACATGTTGAATGAATTGAATTATCAAATAACGATGTAATAACAGTATAGTGAATTGTTGAGTTATTTCGAAGAGATCGGTTATTTACATAAAAATATATGATACTGTCAGCGGTCGTTTGCAGTTTGTTGGAAAATATTTCACACGAAACTTGTATATTATATGTTATAATGTTATAATTATATATAATCCCTAAATACTTAAAAAGATAATTATTAACTCTCTATATACTTAAAAAATTACTTAAAACTTATATATTATAATGTTATAATTATATATAATCCCTAATTACTTAAAAAGATAATTATTAAATCCCTGTATATTACTCAAAAAGATAATTATTAAATCCCTGTATTACTTAAAAAATTACTTAAAACATATATTATATATTATAATGTTATAATTATATGTAATCCCTAATTACTTAAAAAGATAATTATTAAATCCCTGTATTATTTAAAAAATTACTTAAAACTTACATATTGTAATGTTATAATTATATGTAATTCCTAATTGTATATTATAATGTTATATAATTTGTCAAGAAGTAGGGAAATTGTTTCCTAACATACCACACCAGGAAACGTTACTATCTTATTTAATAAAATACCTCCAAAATGAAAAATAATTAATAATTTTAATTGTTAATGAAATAATACACTTGTTAAATGCTACGTACATTCTCTTAAACACTTTCGATCAAATAATCAAATAATTCAAATAATACGAGAAAATACAGGCTACACGTTTATCAGAGCATACCTGTCCTCAATGTGTTAATATAAATATAAATTAAATAATAGTTAAAATCTAAAATACATATTAAATAGATTCTTAAATATTACTATAAAAATATATATAGTAATATTTCAGAATATTTTATCAATGTGAATTAAACAAGTGCATATGTGCATTGTACAAAGTTTCCCTGTTCGCTGCTCCAAAAGTGTGCGGTTCCTGGGAGGACACGTTTTTGAGAACATAAAATAACATAAAAAGGAGCATAAAAAACAACGGGATGGAGTATAGAGTATAATCGATGCGTCGAAACGCAAGCCATCGATCTCCATTCATCTCCTTGCCAATATAGGTCGAAGGACAGTGGGATTTTCTGAAAACTTGAGACAAGCGATATTTAATTGAAAGCATCGATCGTTCCAATCGTCGCGGAT
This sequence comes from Frieseomelitta varia, assembly GCF_011392965.1. Classification (NCBI taxonomy): domain Eukaryota; kingdom Metazoa; phylum Arthropoda; class Insecta; order Hymenoptera; family Apidae; genus Frieseomelitta; species Frieseomelitta varia. The sequence continues at coordinate 293,881 of NW_025110273.1, read as the reverse complement.
AATTGCGATTTTTTCCCCGTGTTGTCAACGGGTCCCGTCCGTTCCGATTCCCGTTAACACGGTTGACGGATAAAAGAGGATCGTCGTTGGCTACCGGCTGACAGAGGCAAGACATTGGCGAGGATCTCAAGAAGCAGAATAGCCTCGTTAGCACCTAGGCAGCCAGGTCGATCAGCGTCGGTTCGCCGAGACGCACTGCTGGCAGAAAGGCGCTTATTAATTTTAATCGAGCGGGATCGCGCGCGGCAACAACCAGAGAAAGCGTCCAATTTCCCCCGGGTCGCGCAACTCGAGAATCGACTCTCGAGACAGATGGAATTTCTCGGTTGCGCGGTAACGGTGCTTTCTAACCCACGCACGTGTATATATATATATATATATATATATATATATATATATATATATATCGGGGAGAGATGATGCGAACGAGGCGGAGTATCCGCGTCTGGTGCACACCGAGAGAGAAGGATATACACTTGCGGCTTGTGTACACAGCCGACGTATGTACATACTTAGGTACGTACCTCTTCTCTCTCTCTCTCTCTCTCTCTCTCTCTCGTATAAATAAGACCGGCGGAGGCGACGCGCCGTGCGACGATCTGATTTATTTGCCGTACGGGGGACAGGGGCAAGCACTTCCGAGATGCAGATATCTCTAGCGGTGGCGTGAGTAACCTCGGAGGCAAAGATGCAAGAAGCAAGAAGCGCAGAGGAGGAGGAGAAGGAGGGGGCAAGAAGAGGAGGTAGTTATCCACGGCAAGAGGTTACCCACGGCGGAGGTGGACTCGCGGCGGTTAAGAGCGATTTAAGAGGCGATTCCTATCTTCCTTAATTACCGTACGTTTTTTCGTAGTATCGCCGTCCCGGAGCAAGCGAATATATACATATACACAGGAGAGAGAGAGAGAGAGAGAGAGGAGGTAAAGGCTGACCGAGGGTTACCGCATATATGGGCTTCCTCGTGGTGCGACCGCTTCTGTTTCTCGATTTGCGATCCGTGGTTTGGTTTACAAGTTCGCGGAATGGCGGCGCAGCCACGCTGATTGCTCTCCTCTCCTCGTTCCTCTCTTTTCTTCCTAACCTATGTCCCGATATCAACAGACAGTGTCCCCTCGCCGAGGCGGTGGACCAAAGCTCTCATCATGCTCGGATACTATTTCCGCGGTTGCCAGCAGTTTGAAATAGTCGAACTTCGTCGATTGATCGTTGCTGGCTGACTGTTGTTCAAAAAGGTTCTTGTTTTTCCAAGAAAGTGAGCTTTCGTCAGCGAAATTTATTAATGGAGGCTTTCAAAGACTTCCAAGGCTTGCAAATTTTTGTAAATTTGCACAGCGAAATATGACGAAAATGTTTTTTTTGATCGTCTAAATCACGGGTGATTCAACCTTTCAGATCTTATTTATAATACAAAAATTTGTCGAGTGCATAGTTTACGTATTATTTTTATCAATTTAGTGTAACCTGTAAAACAACTTTTATAGTGAAACAACACATTTCCAATTGATGTGTCCAAGCTTTACAGTGGGAACACAAAGATGCTGGTCTAAAATTTTTTTTTAAATTTTCTAAAGAATCTGCTCGCAAATGCAAACACTCCCCAAAAGAGACATCGTGAACATTCATTAGATTAAAGTTGTTCAAGTAACAGAATTCTTGTTCGATTATTATTCCAATTGTTGGTTATACCACTGTTTTAATCAAACTTAAGAGATTTACACCAAAAAGCGTGTCGACGAGGGAGGATCGATATCCCCCTTATTTTCTTTAGGGAAAAGTCTCCAAACGATTGAAGACTGTTCAGAAACCGTTGAAGAATGCGTAGAAGGGCGAAGAGTTTCGAAGAAGAGGAAGGACAGCGACAAGAGAGGAGAAAAAGGAGAAGGCAAGGATGCATCCACTGCCTGGATGTGTGCCTTTTACTGCGACCTTTCTCTCTTTCTCTCTTCCTCTCTTCTGTCTCTATCTTCAAGAATAGTGCTTAGCATTATGGAAATTTTTAGCCTCGGTCTGCTTTCATTATTATTTCTTCGCTACCGAATTATGCTTGACTAGCCGCGTCTAGGAAAGAACTACAGTAGTCCCCAGTTAAGCGTCTGTCGCTACCCCCACCAATTCTTCGAATTGGGACTAGCCCCCACTCTACGCTACTTTAACATGCGGTCGCGTGAAACATGGCACTTGCGCACACGAAACTAAACGATATATACATGACACTGATATTGGTGTTTAGCGTTGATGAAACGGTTGACGTTCTTCTTCTCTTTTTCTCTTTCTTTCGGTGCCAATTCGCAGGATATATCTCTCCCCGTCTTAAATTAAAATATTCAATATAAATATTCTAATATTCATTCAACAATTGTAATGTAAATAATAAAATTAATATATTATATTAATAATTTGTTTAATATGTAGTAGAAATTTATATATTTATGGATGGAAAAAATTGAAGGAATTAATAAAGTGAATTCAATATCGAAAATTAAGAAGGACAATTTAATTTTTGAAAAAGAAGGTACAGAGAATGGTAATATGAATCTTGAAATTGGATTAAATCCACATTCAATTGGAATTTTCTGAATTAATTTTTTTTATTTATTGAGAAAGATTTATTTAAATTTAAAATAATTATCGAAATTAATATAATAATTTTCCATCAGAGATGTTGAAGTCAAGAAAATAGAGAAATTTTATGATACAATGGCACAAGCTTTTATTTGTGTATTTTACGAAAAATTATTTAAACCTTCAAATACACGCTGTTTCACGTCTATAAAATATCTGACAGAAATTGTAAATTGGTCATTTTGACAATTTTGGTAGTCCAGCGTTAAGCGTCCGCCTTCGGTCCCAAACGCTTTGCTATATTTACCTGCAGACCGTAGACAAATCGCTGGCCACAGAGCCGGTTGTTCTGGTTTATTAGCTTCGACGTTGCACGCCTTCGTACGCGATGTCCAAGGTTTTCCAGCGAGTCTTATTAGCATATACTCAACTAAAACTCGATGTTCGTCGTTTGTTCTAAATGTGTCTATTTTTCGTGTATATATATATATATATATATATATTTTTTTTTTTTTTTTGGAAGTACTCGGTTTTCGTGTGGTTTCAAGTGAAAAGCGAATTTCTCATGGATATATTGCGTAAAACGTATATTGATCATTTTATCTTTTATTATCATTTATTTTATCTCCAGGCAATTTCGTGACTTTGCGTTCAGACAGTGTTTTTATCTTTTCCAATGGAAAATAATTCCAACAATTGATTTGACATCAGTGTCGTCAGCAGTGAAATGTTGACAAACCGTAGTTTGAAGACTTTTCGCTCGTTTACGAGCTTGCGCAGCGAAATGTGACGAAAATGATTATTTCTCATCTCCTTATTTTCTTTCGTTGTTGATTCTCCATTTTGAAATCTCGTGAACACGAGAGTGCGTGTTTCCCTTTTTCTGGAACAATCAGGTATCGAGGTTACGCTAAGAATTTGCTTTTGCTTAAAACAAAATTAATTACATACATACGTGCCCATCTGTCAGAAAGAAATGCAATTATCCTTTGGCCAATCCAGGTACAAACGAATAGATATGCAAATGAAAACGAGGGGGAAAAAAAACTGTTTGTAACCTTTCTGTCGAAGAAACATCGAGAAATGGGAATTCACGTGGCTGCCAAAAAAGAACCATCTCGCGGCGGAGACACGCGTGGCATGAACATTTCTGGCCCCCAAAGACGAGACGATATTAATCACGACCACCTGACAGCAAGAACCACGGCGTATAATGCGTTGCATAGATTTATTTATCATGCGCGAACGCGTAAGTCACTCGTAAATAGCCACGGGCGGCGCCATTAAGCACCGCTGTGGGTGGAACCACCGTGCAGCACCCATTACACACGCCAACTCTTTAGGATCGTTTATTTTTCCTTTTCGTCGCGTTTTTCCACGTCTTTTTTTTTCTCCTCCTTCCCATTTTTCGTTTCTTTCCCTGTTGGAAAGTCTCGAGGGAATAGAACCGTCGACGTAACCATATTTTTTTAAAAATATATCACGTACTATAACTGTCAATGGGAAGTATGATTTGTCATCAAGGAAGACCATCTTCCATCGTGGAAAAAGATTCAGCATAAAAATTTAAACACAGCTGTCGGAAAAATATTTCAAAGGAGAAGACTCAGATTATTTGACGAGAGTCGAGATTTTAAAAATTTGTCTATGTTTCAATGAAGCTAAGATTGTGTTTATATCATTATGTTTTATTAATTGCTTCGTTTTCGAGGTTGATGGACTCTTTTCGTTCAAGATAGGATATTTCAATCGCTGTGTAATTTTATTCGTAGTATTTCATGTATATTTTCGTTTTACTTATATTTTACTTATTTATTTAAAAGAATATCTTATATACTTATATACTTATATTCATAAAATGTAATTAAGTATATATAAAATATGCTTATATTTTATTCATTTATTTAAGAAAATATTATATATTATAAAATATAAAAATATTATATACTTATATACTTATTTATAAAATATAATTAAGTATATATGAAATATACTTCTATTTTATTCATTTATTTAAAAAAATATCTTATATACTTATATACTTATTTATAAAATATAATTAAGTATATATAAAATATACTCGTATTTTAATTTTTTTTTCTGATAAAATGTCACGTGAATTCTCCCTGATCCGGTGTTAATACCGCGCGACGAACAACCGCGTAATGAACTTTCGGAAAAAGGGCAGAGGGAGAGAAAAGGAGATCGCGTGTAACGCGAGAGATCGGTCGTGGTCGGATCAAAGGTACCGTGAGTTGATAAAAAGGGGCCCTTTGAGCCTCGATACTTCCTTCGAACGAGACAAATCCACGCCTACCTCGTGGAGTCCTTCGCGCTCCTTATTAAGGGCGGGCCCCGTGTTGCCCCCCGACCACGTGCCTGCCACGAAACTGCCTTTTGCGCCGCGAAAAACGAGAACCACGATCGATCATTTCTGGCTGCGTTCACCCCTTCCTCTCACTGTTTCATCTTCGTACACGCGCGTGTGTCTATCCCGCTCCGCGAACGCGCTGGCAACTGGACGAACGACCAAACCGTGTACAATAATTCGTCGCTTTTGAACTCGTCGGCGTGATATCGCTGGATAGAAACGATTGGCAAGTAATAAATTTATTATTTGTTCAGCCCATTTTGTTTTAGTTAAATATACTGAGAAATATACGAAGAAAATATTACATTCCCTAGCGATGGCTTCTTTGCAAGAGCAAATGATGTATTATTAGCGAGGTCTACTTTCCATAAAAGTAACGTGCGCTCTGGCAATTTCCTACAGTGAGTTATATAACAATAATTAGAGTTAAGAAAGTATCGGTTGTAATTCCAGTGATTAATTTTGCATTTAATGGCGAAACGTTGATGGAAAAATTGCCTGAAAAATCCTTCGCGAATACCGGAATGTTATCGACGTCGCGCCAAAATTAGGAAAGAGGATCGTTAATCCATCGCGCTGGCAACTGAACTCGCGGACCATAACGAGTGACCGAGCCGTGTACAATAATTCGTCGCTTTCTTTTTGAACTCGTCGGTATGATATCGCTGGATAGAAATTATTGACAAGTAATAAATTTGTTATTTGCTTTGCCTATTTCGTTTTGCTTAATTATACTCAAAACTGAGAGAATATTACAATTTTGGAACAAAAAAATTCTCGACACGTCATTCCAGCGCAAGAAGGTTAAGCACTTGCAACTGTATTGCGGACCATAACGAGCGACCAAACCGTAACACAATAATAATAATAATTCGTCGCATTCTTTTTGAATTCGTCGATGTGATAGAAATTATTAAGGAGTAATAAACTTATCATTTGTTTTGCCTATTCTGTTCTACTTAATTATATTTAAAACTGAGAGAATATTGCAATTTTGGAACAAAAAAATTCTCGACACGTCATTCCAGCGCAAGAAGGTTAAGCACTTGCAATTGTATTGCGGACCATAACGAGCGACCAAACCGTAACACAATAATAATAATAATTCGTCGTATTCTTTTTGAATTCGTCGATGTGATAGAAATTATTAAGAAGTAATCTTAAACTTATCATTTGTTTTGCCTATTCTGTTTTACTTAATTATACTTAAAACTGAGAGAATATTACAAATTTGGAACAAAAAATTCTCGACGTGCGTGGCAAGAGATTAATATATGAAATACGTACATTATGTGCATATTGGTCTACACGTATGCGTGTGTGTGTAAAGATAGAGAAAGGGTGCGCCGAGGCCCGGTTCTAATGCAAATTTATGCGGGTCGAAGTCTCTGCATCTCCCGGGAGACGGCGCAAAGAGACGACGACAAGCCACTCGGATATTGGGTTATCGGATACACGAGTGTCCTCGGTCGAGCGTACCCTGGCTCTGCCTTCTACAGTGAAATCCTGCACGCGAGCTCTGGAAAGTGGAACTCGGTATATATATATACTATATATATATATATATATATACGCGCCACCCGTCATTGTTGAAATTCAAATCGGCGAACTCGTTTTCTCGCCGATTGTTGCTCGTTTGCAATCCGTCTAATCCTCTATACACGTATGCGCACGGTTCTCTCGTGTCGTACGGTGATTTTTGCGACAAGTTTCGCCAAATGAGGCGAATTATTAGGGGGGGGGGGGGATATTGAGGCGAGGGCGAGATAGGCGCATTCGTGAAATGTCGAAGACCGACCGAGGGGTGAGGGGAACGTTAGGCGTTACTCGATAAATGCGCATCGCGTGTTGAGACACCGCAGCGGCGCGTAGTAGCGCGCTGACGATCATTACGAAGTGTGTGTGCGAAGTGTGTGTAAAAGAAAGATCATTACGGCGGGAACAATAATGCCCCCGTCATCATAATTTCAATAAATCCGGTAACGCGAACACCGGCCGGGGCCCGACCGGCAATTCCGCTTTTTCGCCCTTTGTCGGCTTCCTCCGCGCACAATTCACCGCCGAACGAATTACCTAACGCAAATACGTTGCACGCTTTGACGGTGCATATCGAAAAGGGGAGGCAGAAGGAGGCAGAGCTAGAACGTTGGACAAGCGAGAGGGGGAGAGACGAGGCGAAGAACGAAGGGAAGAAAAATCAACGTAGACAATTTCCGGCTGATTCGACACGCTTTTTCCCCCCCCTTCCGAAGTATCTTTTAGTCGATAGACTAAAGAGCGATGGTGATGGTGATGGCGATGGTGGTGGGTTGGTTGGTTGGTTGGTTGGGGTTCGTTCGTGTGCACTTGTGGCCACGTCTCGGTCCTTTTCCTTGTCCGGAGTTCGTAGGGAACCCGCACATCATACGGCCTAAGGTTGGTTTACCTTAGAACAAAGTGCTTTTTGTTCGGTCCCCGAGAGCAACTTGTGCAAGTCACGTGGGGAGGGTTTGTTGGCGTCGCTCTCTGCGAGAGAAGAGGAAAGAGAAACTGGGCCCCAACAAGAACAAAGGCCGCGCGCCACGCGTTGCAGTACAACCGTCTCCTCTCCTCTTCGTTCATTCTACCCAACTTCTCCATTTTCTTTCTCTCAACGCGTACCGCGTTCACCTTCGCGGAGCGCACGCGCGAACTTGGAGAAAATCCTCCGAAGAAGAAGAACGGCCGAAGGAAATAATGCCACCACCCGTGCCTCCATTTACGCGGCACTTTTTTCTACACCAGTTTACTTTTTCTTTTTACGGGACAGATTGTAACACGCGGTAAATTTTAAACTTTTTTGTCGAGCTACGCGATCTGACTTTTCCTAGAATTTTTTTTTAAAAAGTAACGACGACAGTAACACGCCACAGATAAGAAAAACTCGCTGCGTGTCGTTTTCTATAGCCGGTTGCGAATGTAGCAAAAGATAAGCTTGCGAACGAGTCGTCCGAAGAGACGAACATTCAGATGAAAATGAAGCCGAACTTTTAAATATTTCGAACGACGAGGATAACGAGTTTGTGCCAATCAGAGAGGAAAGGTTGATTTAAAGGTTTTGAATTACGAATAGCGATAGTAACGCACCGACTGAAATTTACTTTTGTTCTCTGAAATGTCATTATTATTATTATTATTAATATCTTTTTTTCTTCTTTCCAATATTTCGTTCTCTTTCGTACTATTTTCGTAAGTTTTGTAAAACGAATCCACGTGGAATCACTGTACTTTCCACGGTGCATATTGCAGATTTTCATCAGAGATCGTTATTATTGTTATGTTCCATCTTTTGCATCATCCGCGCGTGTAACTTAGATAAGTCTGTAAAATTTCGATAAAGCCCGCTCGACTGGCGACTCTCCTCCCTTTTTTCTTTTTCTCTCTCCTTTCCCATTCGTTCCATCCGAGTTACTGAATTTCTTCGTGTCGGTTTTATCGGCCGATCGACTGATTCCGTATCTGCAATCGAAAGTCCCTCGCGTAATTGCCGGTCGTGTACGTCTCCGCGGGACTCCGCGTTTCTTGCTCGTTCGCAAAGAGTCGCGGGAGCGGCATGCAAATCGGTAAGAAACAGATCGGGATCAATGGCCATCTATAAGCGTCGATCCTTGGCCAGATATGAATCGAGTCCTCTTCTTTCGGATCTTCGAAAATCTGCTGATTTGATCGGCCGCGAGATTCTTAATCCGAAAACTTCTTAATCGATACTCTGTAAAACTGTCAGAATTTCGGTAAATTTCAAAAGGAAAAATTTTGCAATTCGCCCGGAAGGGAATTTCAAGCTTAAGAAGTTTCAAATTGCAACGTGGTATTTTTCCGTATTTTTTATTAGTTTGGCCAAGAAGTAACTTTTCGACGTTTTTTTCTTTTTTTTTTTATGAGAAATATATAGACCATTTTGGGTAATTTTCGAAAAGTTCTCGCCAATTTCGACAAGAAAAAATTCCAAGAACGATTTGACATCCTCGTCGTTGACAGTAAAAATTTAGCAAACCTACGCGTTGGATAATTTTTCTACGTGCTTGCACAGTAAAATTTTGGTTCCTTCGTGATCCTCTGTCTCGAAATCGACGCCAAGCGAACAACTGACTAACGAGATCGTGCATCTTCTTTTTCTAAAACAGAATTTTCTCCAACGTGGCGAATTTACTCCTCCTAATGAGTGTATTGCGAGAATTAACAAGAAACCACAACAACTGCTATTTATTTTTAATTTATGTACGACCGAGATATCCGCGCCGAACGCTTGCTTGCTTGCTTCGCCGATTCTTAACAACTGAAATTACAATTATAATGAAATATTTCCCGCTGACTGCACCAACGTATGTCCATCTATTAGAAAAAGACGCGATTACATTTTGTAATGTACAACCCAGTAAACGAAGAAATACGAAAACACGGAATCGCGAGTATCACGAAGAGGGGACAGTGCGATATCACAACACGAATATTCGCGGTCTGGAGATGACAAATGGAAACGATCGAATTCACGATTGATTGGCAAGCTCTCGAAAGACCTCTCTAAAGTCGAGTGTCCAGAGATATAGGAACAACGTCGCTGGCAAAACGAAATGGAAGGCACGACGATCGAATTTGCTTAGAGCTGTGGCGGCGGAGCTGTCGTTCGGTGCACGAAACGAAACTCGAGTGGAGAGAAGGGGAGACTCAAGGGGACGACGACGAAGAAGAAGAAGAAGTAGAAGAAGAAGAAGAAGAAGAAGAAGAAAAAGAAGAAGGTATAGAGGCACGAAGCGGAGGGTCCCACCCACTAGTGGCCCTCGTCTCGGAGTTCAGGACTCGTGACCACCTCGGGCTGATATGTCGAACCGAAACCCTTCGTTTCTTCTTGGCTCACATCCCTCTCACTCGGCTTCTCAGCCTCTCGTTCTCTCTCTCTCTCTTCACCACCGATCATCCACGGGAACTGCGGACTCCTCTTGCCCCCCTTTCTCTCCGCGCCGCTTCGCGGACTCGCCGTCCCGCGTGGCTCTCACGAATACTCTTCCCATGATTTACTCGCGCGCGCGTCTCGAAAGAGAGAACCGTCCTTTTGCCTCACCTCCCTCGTCCACGTCCGTGGCGTGGTATCTCGTTGCCAGAATCTTCCCCCTCCCCCGGTTTCCAATAGGAAATCTCTCGCTCTAGCCGCTCTCTTCGTTCGTGTTCGGAAGAAACGCTTTGCTGCCTCGCTTTTCCACGATACTCTCCGAGTTGAGCAATCGCCGCTGACTCCCTCTTTCCGCTCGCGTCGCGCCCTCTTTCCCCCCGTTGAATTTGAAAAGAATTTAAACAAGGGGGGTCTGTCCTGGCACTTTCACGACGGGTATATGCTTGACAAAAATATTGATAGAAATAAACAAATGCAAAGTATTTGGTTTAATCACTTGGCGCTGGCAACTGATTGCGGACCATAACGAGTGACCGAGCCGTGTACAATAATTCGTCGCTCTCTATTTGATCTCGTCGATACGATATCAAACTGGACAGAAATTATTGAGAAGTAATAAATTTATTATCTGTTTTGCCTTATTATTGTGTTATACTTAAATGCACTTAAAAAACTGAGGGAACCTTGCAATTTTGGGACAAAAAGTCCTCGACGTGCGCTTAACCACTTTGCGCGCTGGGCAACTGACTGCGGACCATAACGAGTGACCGTGTACAATATAATTCGTCGCCCTTTCTTTTTCCTTTGAACCCGTCGATACGATATCGCTGGATAGAAATAATTGAGGAGTAATAAATGTATTATTTGTCTTGCCCGGGTTATACTTAAATATACTGAAAATTGAGAAAATATTGCAATTTTCACTTTTTGATTAACAACCGTATCTACATGTACAATCGTTGCAATTTAAATGATAATTAAAACGAGTAGATTTATGTTTCTATCCAAACAGGAATTTTGACAAGATCCGTATATTTTTAAACACTTGTAAAATTATTAAATTAAAATGCATAGGTCTCCGCAATTACGTCCGTCCAAGTGTCAATTTCGACAAGAATATCCACATCTTTCAAACACTTGTAATAAAAAGTGTTGGGAAATCAGTTAAAGCGTTAAAATAATAAAATTGTACAATTATATATTTATAAAACTTTCGTAACGGTAATAATGTCTCTTATTCGCCGGTATGTTGATAAATAACGGGTGTTAATTTTCAATGGAACAAAGATGACGTCGAAGATCCTTTACATATTCTATACAACTTTATTCTTTCCCTTTATGCTTACTGGTTGTCTTTGCCGACTCGTTAATAAACACCGGTGTCAGTCATCGTTTCAATTAGAGGAACGACTCGACTTAGGAGTTGATTATCCACAGCCACGGGTAATTTGTCGTACTGTCGTCGTAGGGACATAGGGTCGCGTGGAAAGAGATGGACGGCCGTGATTTTCGACACTCTTTGTCTTCTGTCCTGGACCAGTTACGACAGTTAACCTAGTCACGGTTGGATGGTTCCCTCGGTCTGACAGAAAAGCCCGTCGAATCATTTTTTACCTGTCCTCCCGGAGGATTTCTCTCCTTTCACGAACCTTTGACGAACAACGTTCAACGCTCGATGGGGAATTTTTCTTAGTCACTAAACAACTACACGCGGCAGATTGTTTCGATTGTGATATTGACTCGTAGGATCAGGCGAAATTATGTTCGTAAATGTGACCGAGTACATACATACATACATACATACTCGGCGAGGTGAAGGAAGGAAATCCTCCGAATTTCAATTGGAGCGACGTCACTCGGCGAAGAAAGCCCCAGTCGACGCAATTAAGAGGTTAAGGTTATCTGCCTACGTGCGATATTTACGGTACCGGAGTCGGCGCTGCCAGCTCCCCAGGGCTAATAGACGAGAAAACGTGTTCTCTCTCTTTCTCTCTCATTTCCACCTTTGCTCCGCCTGGTCTCGTACGACCCACACGCGAAGAGATAAAGTGGAGGATGATCGACGCAGTAAATAAGGTATAGAATACGCATATGTAAATCACGAAGGGCGCACCCACGCCCCCTCACTCTCAGAGAGCTCTCTCACCGTGTCGTCCTCTTCTCTTCTTCTCTCTTACCACTCTGTGGTCCGTGTCTGGTTTCGCCCCCCTTCTCTCTCTTCCTCGTTGATTCCCCATAAACCTCTCGACGACTAGCAGCAGCAGCAGCAACAGCAGCAGCAGAAGAAGAAGAAGAAGAAGAAGAAGAAGAAGAAGAAGAAGAAGAAGGAGAAGAGGAAGGGTAGCAGAAGAAGAAGTAGGTAGGTAGGTGCGTGCACGAAGGTGGCTCGCCACTTCTCTACACAATGGCCGTGTTGGTGTGCGCCGGAGAGTACACTTCAACTTCTTTGCTGGCCTCCTCAGCGTTAAGATAAAGCAACCGTGATACCACCGTGCTCTCTCTCTCTCTCTCTCTCTCTCTCTCTCTCTCTCTCTATCACTCTCTCTCTCTCTCTCTCTCTCAGTCCATTCTCCTCCACCCTCGTCACTCGAATCTTTTTCTCCCGCGTCGCGGGATCCGTCTTTATCTCGCGTTTTCTTCGCTCGCGACTTCCCACATTCGTTTCTCGTTTTCCTCGTCGATTCGAGCGATTTCGTAGCGTCAGCCGGATTTCGAGTCACGCGGTAACAGCCAGATTCGTCAATTGCGACGATTTTGATACGTGTCGGCTCGCGCGTCAGGTTTCAATGGACAACGCTAATGTGATATATAACGATATATACGCCTAATAGCAGGCTGTGCACACGAATATAAGTGGCGTAGATTGTCGTGTGCAAACGTGCTCTCTTGTCGTTGTCTTTCGCTCTCTCTCTCTCTTTCGTCGTTAACTGGCACCTCGGTTTTATTTGGTTGAATTTGTAAAAATTCACTTGCTCCATTTGCGGGATTCCCGCGAATTTTAGTCCGGCGCTTTGTGACGTATCGAATCTTCTTTTTTTGTTAATATGGTGTACTTATACCATAAACACATAAATTATTATATATATATATATATATAAAAGTTATATATATATATAAATTATGTATATATATATATATATTTTTTTTTTCAATTACATTAGGAGATAATATTATTATGTTATATTATACTAATAATATTATCATGTTACTCATAAGTAATATTTCCTTCAAATTTAATGAAATTGCCATTCTAGTGACAATAATTTAACTAATTATAACACAACCTATGTTTCAGTTAAATATCATATATTATACATTTGGGGTGCTTATTGTTAGATTATAAATGAAAACTGCATTAACTCTTGAATAAAATAAAATTTTGTATCAAAAAACATTATTTAAGGATATCCTTAATATATATGTTTTCTAGAATATCATAATATGCAATTATGCATCTCACCAAATGTATTGTCAAATTAATATTTTTAAATATATATCTATATTTCAATATTAAATTATTTTTTTCTATAATATTTATCAGACATATATAATTCAAACGCCAATATATTTAATACCAACTTTCCGCATTTTATTTTACCGAACAGAACTATCCATTCTCCACGATTCTAATGTCGCGAGACAGAGCCCATTCGCTACATAATAGAATTGATTTATACCTTTCGAGACGAGGAGGAGTCGATAATTCAGAAACGACAAAAATTCCGATCGAACGAAGCTTGGTCCCTAAAGAAAGATTCCTTGGATTTTGTATCGGTCCCCTGAGGCGTGTCCGCCCGATAGAAGTCAAATTCAATTAATCGCGTTGCTCAATCTATTAGAGAAGCGTAGCACGAGGTAACCCCTCTTAACTCCATAAAAAGTGTCTCCTCGGTTGTAAAACCCGTACATGCTTCTTGGGAAATTTATATCCAACGTTAAATCCGTCGAAGAATTTCACTTTGGTTCAGGAAACCAAAGACGTGTGTGTCTTTGATTTTCGTCGTTCTCGAGGGAGAGAAAGAGAGATTTTCGTCTCGCTCGTGGGTCCAGTCCGTACGTGGTACGGATCGTAGCTACGGCGTTCGAGAAAATGTAAAACGAAAGGAGCACGAAAGGAGAGGGAGAGACAGAGAAGGAAGAACAGGAGAAAGGGGGAGCTGGTCAAATCGTAAATAGGAAGGCGATTGTCCTTTTAAGCGGCATGGGGCCCGCGTGGCTGCATCGAGTGGGAGAGCGTGCACAGCTCCACGGAGAAAAAACAGCTCCGCTGATTGTCCTGAAAGAATGGTGGTCGTACGACGGTCCCATTGTTCGACCGTCATCCAGCTACCTGTATACTCGTAACACGTGCACGCATGCATGCACGCACGCACTTTCGCTCTCACAGGTAAACAGTTCGCGCGAGCTTTCGCTATTATTGCGAGAGCTGCAGATAGAGGTAGGTTCAGAGACACTCACCCCCACTCGAGAAATCTTGGGGCAAGCGCCAAGCGTTTGCTTCGAAATTGAAGAATTGCATCGTGTAACGAAGCTATTACAATCAGATGACAGTTAGATAAGTAGAATTACGGAATTGTTAACAATTGTGTCGCCTGCAGTTGAAAAATTTTGCCACCTAAACTGATTGAAATTTTGTGAAAAGTGTTACAAAAATTTTTACTATTATTCTTAAATTTTTGTATTACTATTTATCAAATGTTATTTCGTTTGAAAGTAACACACGTGCGAGTACAAACTTGCTTTATTCCCATGAGTACACGCGCCATTGAAAGACTTCAATAAAACAGGAAAGGCTGCTTACTCTTTTTTAGGCTTTGAAAAAAATGTGAAAAAAAATTTTGGATTACGTAACGAAGCCTTTGCCATGTTGTACAATCAGTTTTTCAATCAAACTTTCAAAAGAGTAAAAATCCACGAGTGAAATATTTCACTCAAGGATTTGTTAACCGCTTGCGCTGGCAAACTGACTGCGGACCATAACGAGTGACCGATCTTCTTGAACTCGTCGGTACGATATCACTGGATCGAAATTATTGACAAGTAATAAATTTATTATTCGTTTTGCCTATTTTGTTTTGCTTAAATATATACTTGAAACTGAGGAAATATTGCAATTTATTCCAGCGCAAGATGTTAACGATCCAGTTTGGAGGTTTACAAATGAAAGGTGTCGCTATACTTGTCAATAGGTGGCAATTTAAATCGTTTGATAATACACGTACCAATGTGAAATTAAAATACCGAAACAATTCCAATTGGACGTGGTAGATTAATTGTTAGGT
Source organism: Frieseomelitta varia (assembly GCF_011392965.1). NCBI lineage: Eukaryota > Metazoa > Arthropoda > Insecta > Hymenoptera > Apidae > Frieseomelitta > Frieseomelitta varia. Next base: position 278,760 of record NW_025110273.1, on the reverse strand, counting down.
TAATTCGTCACGAAATTTTCACCGTGAAAATTTGCTTCTGCACGCGTGTGTGTCGAACGATTTTCAACGAGACGATTGTCACACGAAACAACCTGTTGCGTTGTCCCTCACCTGTTGCACCGGAGCAACAAGTGGAAGACTTTGTACGTCGCGCGCCACCACCTTGGCGCACTTTCACCAAGCCTCCCGTCGGACGGCCGATTTTTCTATTCTTTGCTCGTTCGCTCGTTGGATGTTACACGATGTATTAATCGCAATTGGAGCTCTAGCAATCGTCATCTCGCTTCTTGCACGACTTTGCAAAGAAGAAACACTACGATTCGGCACGCGCGTACCACCTGTTTGAACGACAGGCACCTGTTGCACAAGTCCTCTCGTCCTCATGGGGTCGATCGAACTCCGTTTTTCTTCTGGCTCTCTGATTTTCTTCAGCCAAGCCCAGCCGCGAAGAATCCTCTTTGGATTTCTCCGGTTGTGCAACTTGTCGGATCGTCGTATATATGTATATACAGGGTGTTTCGTCACTTGTGGGAAGCCCACTTCGAGAACTGTTTGTACGCCTAAAAATAATGAAAAAAAAAGTCATACAAATATATGTTCCATCTGTGTTCGTTTGTGAGATATAATGAATTTTCTGCTTTAATTATTTTTACAAAAGATGCTCGAAATGACCAGCTTGCACGCGTCTTGTCATTCATCTGGTTACTCTCTCTCTATCATTCCTGGTGTTTCTCGAATTTGTCGGAAGCCTTGCTCTATTCTATTTCGTAGTATTTCAGCATTTTCAATCGACGTTGCGTATACGATAGATTTTAAATGTCCCCACAAATGAAAATCTAATGGATTCAAATCCGGAGAACGGAGCAGGCCATGCAAATAGGACCTCCACGACCAATCCATTTATTTGCAGAGTGTTGATTTAAAAATTGCCTGGCCACTCGGCTAAAATACGGCGAAGCTCCATCATGCATAAACCGCATACAAAGTCTAAGGAAGTTCCAGTCGATATTAGACTAATTGGTCGTGGAGGTCCTATTGCTCGTTCTATCGTGGGTCCCACAAGTTACGATACACCCTGTATATTTCACCGTGGCTACGAAACCACGTTTCATTCTGTTTGCACTCGAAACTCAAGTACGAAACGGGGAGAACAGGCCCAGACCCCGTTAACGGAGATCGTGGAGATCATTTCGAGGCGTTTCACATGTTACGCAGGATTTGAATAGAACACTTTTTTTATATGAGCCGGAATACCGTAGTATTCCAGCGTAACTTTTATTTATAAAATAGTACAATAAATTAAACACTTACGTTTGGTTGGCGGAATCGAACTAACTTGAGGAGTTTGGGGATGGCCCTTTTATACTTATGTTATCATCGGAGTTTTGGGCAAAGGTTGGATATTGTTATCGTTGTTTTGTTGGTGGATGAGTCGTTGTTATAGTCAACATGTGACTCATGGTGACTCGTCGTTACATCACAGACGTTGGACCGTTTATTTATAGACGTTGGTCCGTTGAAAAAGAAATAGGAACGAGCGTATCTGGAGTATCTCTGCTCTAAAAGGCTGCGGGCTTTCCCATTCCTGGTGTCCTCCGCTCTCGAAAATCCCTCGAAAAGTCGTCCACCGGTTCCTCCCTCCTATAAAAGGGGATATCTCGAAATTACACATTTAGGGAGCGATGAAAAAATACGCGAGCTATGCATTATTCATGGTGGAGGGGGGAAGGTTGGCCCGGCTCGCGAGAGGCTGCTTGTTGCTCGCTCGCCGTGAGAGTGGCCCGAGTGGAAATTACCACTGGTGCCGCTTCGCAGTGGCCGTTCCCTTGATTAAGCTTCTTATTTAATGGAGATATTAAAAAGGGAGACGCGGTGGGCCGCGAGGCGACAGACAGCGCAATCTCTCCGGAGGAAATTGCCGATTTGCATTCGACACGTAGGGTAATGGGTTTCTCGGTGGAGCGAGCGAGAGAGCGGCGGTCCAGACGGAAAAATGGATCCGGTTTGGTAACGATAGGGCTCCACTCTCTCTCTCTCTCTCTCTCTCTCTATCTCACTCTCTCACTCTCTGAGGCCGTGTACCTCGCGGTTTCATGCCCCGTACCCGAAAAACGTCCCCCTCGATCGCCATCGAGACCAAGAATGAAAGAGAGAGAGAGAGAGAGAGAGAGAGAGAGAGAGAGAGAGAGAGAGAGTGCATTAAGGGCCCGGGGCGCGCACCATCTCGGCGCCCGGATCTTTTCTTCTCTTTCTCCGGCTTCTTTCCTCCTTCCAGCCGCCTCTCTTCTCCTTCCGTTGAACCCGTCATTAACCGGGGACCCTCCTCTTGGTGAAGCCATTACCCATTCAAATTACGCTTATCGGTTGGTCCTTTCTCGAGTACGTGCGCCTTTTACGGTCCCAGAAAATGGACAAAGAGAGCGGGAGGTGCTCTGACGGGCAGCGAGGGGGAGGGAGAGAAAGAAGGCGAGAGAGCGGCGAAGAAACGCGGTGTATTAAGGCTTAGTCGGCGTACAAATCGCGAACATCGGCTGGCATTATTGCTGTTCGAGGGGGGGATAGAGATTTGCTCCCCCCCCCCCCCGGTTTTACCAGATAACGCTCACCTCCCCGTTTCGTCTTTCAGCGATGCTGGCGGTGTTGTTGCTGCGATTCTGTCTCTTCTGTGAATGATTTCCCTTTCACGAGCGTTCTATCTAGGGATCCTGCGGCGATCCTCGACCCCGCATGCCCGACATCCGGTCTTCTCGACGTTTTTCAATGCCTTTCCAACGTTTCACGCTGCCTTTCTTCCCCTTGGTTCGTGGAAAGACCAAAGACGATTCCATCGATAGAACGAATCTGAACGATCCCATCTCCGCGGACAGAGATTTCGTGACTGTTTCGCAGGATACACACGCGTGATCGTCGTCCCATTTCTTTTCTTTTTTCGTTGTCTTTCATTTTTCAACAGACGAAAATTCGAACGCTAAACATTTAACTCTCGTACAAAACGTGGATGAAAATATGTAATTCCTTTCCTTATCTGAAAAAAAAGTTGTTCCGCGCACTGTTTCCTGTATTAAATTGACAATTAGCTGTACTACTTTTAAAAGACTTTTATTTCATAACCGGTCATTCGGCCAGGTTATGGTGGTACATAAAAGTGTGTTAACGTTGACAGAGAGAAAATTGCTCGTTTTCTATTAATTATTTCACAAGGTACGTGGAACCGTCGTCGTTTCGTTTCTTCTTTTCTTCCCTTTTTTAATAGCTCTTTTTTAATCAGTACCAGACGATACTGTCTTTTCTTGCGAAATTTTTGCAAAGAGATAATTGCGCGTCGTTTCGTTTTCCAACTATTTCGCACGTGCTAAAGACACGTGCTTATATTATTTCCTTTTTTTAATAGTCGCAGCGCGAAACGAACGCTGTGAAAATATATACAAGTCAAGTAGCTAATTACAGAGATCGATGCGTGCTAATCAGCGGTGTTTTTCGTGCGAGCTGACAGAATCGGGGTCTCAGGGAAACGAGCTGGCGGCGGGATTCTTTGAATGGAACGATGCACTCGCTTGGGCTGGGAATCGTTATGGCATACGGCTCTCTAAGGGTTCTCTCTCTCTCTCTCTCTCTCTCCGATCATTACCCTCTTTCCCGACTGTCTCTGGGAATTGTAACAGGCGTGCAAAGCAGGCTTGAAGGCCTGGCTGACTCGCGCCAGCGCAGGTTCGTTAGATGTCTAACGAGGAGCGAATCGCATTGCAATAATTACTCCGTACATGGCTACGAATGCGCGGCCACCTGTCCGCCACTGCAGATGGATGGACTGGCGATCGGTGTCCATTTGTAAAGTAGCGCTAATCCGGCTAATAAGTCGCCAATCCTCTCTCCGTGATTGTTTCTACGCCGCGGACTTCATTTCCCCTCTCTTGGCAATCTGTTCTCGCGCGCGACCGATTTCAACCGATCTCGTTGCTTCGAGTTCTCGAGTTTGCGCAAGTCCCTAGACTCTGTTGAATTTTCTGCTACGTGGATCCATTTCGTTGAACTTGGCGAAAGGTTTTCTTTTTTACAAAACTTGGACAAAGATCGAACTTTGCAAAAATGACGCTTGAGGAAGTTTCCTCGAATTTTATCACACGAGAGTTTTGGTAACTCGTACAAATAACAAAATCGTAGTTAGCAAATATGCCAAATGTTACAATCTTTTTGCAAAGAACGTGCAGTGAAACGCAATAACGTTGTATGATACGCAGTGCACATAAATAAAAATTATGTTTATAAAATTTTACATTTCTCAAACAAACATTTCGCTCATATTATAAACATTGTTATCAGATAACATCCGGTAACCAAAAAGTTAGGTGCAAAGCGAGTGTAGTAAAAATTTCAGCTGTGGGTCAAAAGTGGACCCGTCGTCGGCTACTCGAGAGTTAACGAGGAAGACTCTCTGATTCATCGCAGCAAAAGAAGAGAAATTCACCAACTAGTGAACGAGGAATCTCTCACTTTGTATTAATGAAAAGTGACAATTAGCTAATAGATGACAAGAAACGATCGATCATCGAACGTGGCAGTTATTATTGGCAGAAGGGAAGCTGACAAAGGCAGCATCCTCAAGGTGGTTGAATTCGATCGGGGAGGATCGATTGTTAGCGACGCTGTAGTAGCGGCGATTCGATTCGATTCGATTCGATTCGATTCGCAACAGGTGCGAGACTCGTGATTCGCCGTGGCGCGACCACGTGGCTGGAATAATTATAACGTTCCGCGCGACGTGGCGCACTTATGAGGACGGACAAATAATTTTTCCACGGGCACCCCCGTGGCGTGCTCGTGGCTACCCGGTGCCAGCCATGCTTTTTGGTGGGGAGGCACGGGCCGCTGTTAACCTTCCTCCTCGCCTCGTAGGCCCCGATCGGACCCAGTGCCTCTCAACCGAATTCACCAATCGGCCAGCCACTTCCGAAATTCCAGGGCAAGGACGCCATATGGTGAAACGAGAGACGTCACTTCCGCGTCTTGTATTTTTTCCTCTCTTTCGCTTCTCGAAGGAACTCTCTCTCTCTCTCTCTCTCTCTCTCTCTGAACGTGCACGAGTTTTCTCCTCGCTTCTCCTCGTAGTCGTCGGGAAGTGGGAAGAGGACAGTATCACACTTGGCCCTTTTAATTCAATTAGAATTAGCAGAGTGTGAAATCTAACCTCTGTAAGGTGATTTGAAAATTTAATTTTAAAGCTGTGTATCGAAACGTTGTTGTTACTTTGCTTTGTTACTGGAAAGCAAGCTTCTCTCTCAATTCTTACCCAACTCGCAGTCTAAAAAGTCAAATTAAAGAGAAACGATTGCGACGTATGATCCGTGGCGTCGGCCCGACCTCCTCTCACTCCCTACCTCGGCTCGCAGGATTTTCTCGTGACGCCCCTAATGATACCTCTTTTTTTTCTTCTTCTTCTTCTTCTTCTTCTTCTTCTGTTTTTTTTTTTTTTTTCTCTTTCTTTCGCGTGCACGGTGAAACGCTCTTGGAGCGTGAAAGCAGGAAGTCGCGTTAGGTTTCTGGCCGGCTTTGATCCGGCTGGAATGGATGAGCACCGCTGCTACTGGCACAGTCGGCGGCATGAGAATTTTCCCACAGTCCCCACTACGAAAGCCTGCGGCCGACGCACACCCGCTCTCGCGACGTTGCCACACCTTTGCCCGGCTGAGAGGCACTGTGTTGCCCCGTACAACTTGGCTGAACGAGTGATCGAGGGGCTGCGGAGGCAGAGAGAAAGAGAGAGGAGCAACGCTTGGAGAAAGAGAGAGAGAAAGCATCGAATTGAACACGCGAGAGAGACGAGGAGAAGATAAGGAGAGTCGCGGAGAGATCTGAGAAAGCAAAGAATGAACGAGCACAGGAGAAGGAACGCGCGGTGTCTGAGGGGGGAAGGGGAAGGGTGGACTGGTGGTGACAGAGGGAAAGAGAAAAGGTGAGAGGCGAAAGGATAGAGGAGGAGTATGATTCGGAGAACGGTCGCTAAATGGAGTGACGGAGACGGCGTCGTCTTAACGTCTCTCCGCGACAAGATGCTCGGAGAAAGGTGAAAAGAGGAGAAACACATGGCGCGGGTAGGTTCAACGTACATGCAGGAACGCCGTTTTTTCGTTGGAGAAAAAAA